>NW_026521904.1:977500-1082500 GCF_021234435.1 Artibeus jamaicensis
ACCATCCTGGAAATCATTCCTCCCCGTGAGTTGCTATGATCACATCACTTCTGGCTCGGGGCAAACATCTAAGGGGGCAGTGTGTTGAAATGGAAGGAAGCTGAACAGGAGAGAAGTGAACCCAGCACCACCCTTGGCTGCAGGAGCTGTGTCACTGTGGGAAAATAACTCCCCTTCCTGGGACTCAGCTTCCTCATTATAAAATGAGAAGCTTTGACAAGATGAGTTTTAAAAATTCCTTCTCACTCTAAGGTTTCTCTGATTTTGTAATTTAATTTGTCCTATTTGGAAGAAAACAATTCTCCATTGTTCTTTTCTGGCTATGCTCTCCTTTGGAAGAAAAATAATAATACAATAGAATCATGTGTGTTTCATAAAAATTGTTACCTCAGAAGGCTTTATGGAGTTAGAAAATGTCACTATAAAGTTAAATAAATGGCAGCCAAGGGAGAAATGAGTAAGGAATACAGGGAGAGGCTAGAGATTTTAAATGAAATTTCAAGTGAGACGTGAGATTTGAAGAGACAGCTGGAGCAAAGCAGTTCCTGTGACAGGGATGAGGGGAATTTGGGGTCAAAGTACTGATGGGGGAAATACAGAGGTAAAACAGGCCAAAAATTGGGAAACTTTAAGAAATTTTGGGCTTTAAGCAATACAGAGTAATGGAGTGGTTTAATTTTAAGAAAAGGGAAACAACCATAATTCTGAAAGAGATGGCAAAAGAGCCCCCTAAGGGGGTGCGGGGGTGAACTATGGTGGTGACGTGAGTAGTGTGAATGAGAATCCCACACTTTCAGACAACTGTGAGCATTTAGGGGCATCAGAGAATAAGTAAATGCCGCTGGAATCCAAGCTTCTGGCTATGATGACATGGATTTTTACATCCTTGTAGCTCCTTCTTGAATCACATCCAAATCAAACTCCCTAAACTCCTAATACGCTGACCAGAAAAACTCACTTTTTTTTTCAAAATTTAATCAAAGGGCTGATACTTATTTGCTTTAGACAGCAGTTGGTTGGGTTCTTCCCAGTTCTTTTATCTGTTATTCTCTACCTGCTTTGCTTTGTGTTTTTGTTTCTGAGCAAAACATTATGAGAGAAGCTGGTACAGTGACCTCAAGTCACTCTTTCATCTTCCTTTTGAATGTTGAAATGATACGCAGATACCCTGGGGTAAGGTGGGAAATCCTATTCCACGCGGGATAGAGCCATAAACTCTCATGGAATGTCATTGTCATGGGCAAATTCGGATGTTATTTCAATAAACTCCTTTGAGCTACATAATCTATGAGTTTATGGAAAGACCCTGAGGTTTATTTGGTGGACTATAAATAATCTATATGCTCTTTCAAACAAGAAATTCAAATGGCAATGCAAAGGCATTAAGCTTTCCCCTCAAGTTACATTAGGAGTGGATCTGTTTGCTGCCAATGTAGCCTCCTGATACGATAGCAGGGGCTGGATCAGTTCCTAATGTAACTCTGTGAGAAAAACAACTGCATCTGGATTTCCCACAGCCTCTGCGTTCGTGGTGGGTGAACTAGGGTTCAGAAGCACACAAATTAGCTGAGGCTATTTCTGGCCACCTCACCAAAGGAAGCAAGTGAGTTTCACTTGTTTCCCCTTCTCCATGAAGAACTCTTCATTGCCGTCTCAAATTCCCTCTGCTACTGAACACCTTGGGTTTTCTTCCAGCCGGTACCACACCTCCACACCCCTTTCACACTCTCCCTGGATATCTCCACCTCCCTCCCTCTCTCATCCTCTCTCTTCCTGTCCCTCCTCTCCATTTCTTTACTCACACCTCCCTTTAGATTCTAGCAAATTGAATAGCGACCAACAGAACCTGTTAATTTCCTTTCCCGCAAGAATGCAAAAAAATTGTTTTATCCTCTTGAGGTATATTTTGTTATTCTAATACACACTGCATCCCCCCTCAATATGAGATTCCCCCTCATTCAAAACCCAGCCCAGCTTCAGAGAAGATGCTAACTTGAACAAATTCTCTGATGGCATAAGTTTTCTGAAATAGCAATCTGTTTGTTTATCTTTGTTTTTCCGACTTAGCCTGGCCCATGGTTCACAGCAGCACAGAGTGAAGTAAATGAATGAACAGGATGGGTGTTTGGGGGTAGGTTGAGTGTAAGAACAATATAAATACATTTATATATAATTTGGTGGTAACATCAGAACATAAATGATAAAAACTAAAAATTCAAAAAAATCAAGTTAATTATAAGCAAAAAGAAAATACTCAGGGCTAAAAGGCAAGTTGTCTTTAGGGAAGAAGGTGACATAGGGCAAAAACTGACCCAAGTCAGCCCTGTTAGACAAGCAGATGTGGCAGCAGAGAAGACAGCTGAAGCACAATGCCCAGAATGTCAAATAAAAGGACATAGATCCATTCATTTACTGATGGGCACCTAGGTTGCTTCCAGCTCTTGGCTATTGTAAATTGTGCTGCTATGAACATTGGGGTGCATAGGTTCTTTTGGATTGGTGTTTTAGGGTTCTTAGGATATAATCCCAGCAGTGGAATTGCTGGGTCAAAAGGCAGGTCCATTTTTAGTTTTCTGAGAAAATTCCATAATGTTTTCCACAGTGGTTGTCCCAGTCTGCAATCCCACCAACAATGGATTAGGGACCCCTTTTCCCCACAACTTCTCCAACACTTGTTGTTTGTTGCTTTGTTTATGATGGCCATTCTGACCAGTGTAAAGTGGTATCTCACTGTGGCTTTAATTTGCATCTCTCTGATCGCTAGTGATATTGAGCATCTCTTCATGTGTCTCTGGATCTTCTGTATGTCCTCCTTGGAGAAATGTCTGTTCAAGTCCTTTGCCCACTTTTTAATTGGGTTGCTTGTGTTCTTAGAGTGGAGTCCTGTAAGTTCTTTGCATATTTTGGAGATTAAACCCTTGTCTGAGGTATCATTGGCAACTATGTTTTTCTATACAGTTGGTTCTCTTTTTATTTTAATACTGTTTTCTTTAGCTGTGCAGGAGCTTTTTATTTTGATGAGATCCCATTTGTTTATTCTCTCCTTTATGTCCCTTGCTCTAGGGGAGATATGCACAATGGAATTCTATGCAGCAGAAAGAAAGAAGGAGCTCCTACCCTTTGCAGTAGCATGGATGAAACTGGAAAGCATTATGCTGAGTGAAATAAGCCAGGCGGTGAAAGACAAATACCATATGATCTCACCTTTAACAGGAAGCTAAATAACAAAACAAACAAGCAAGCAAAATATAACCAAAGACACTGAAATAGAGAACAGGGGGACAGTGACCAGAGGGGAGAGGGGAGGGAATTTCAGGGGGAAAAGGGGGAAGGATTTACAGGAACTAGTATAAAGGACACATGGACAACAACTAAGGGGGGTGGAAATCGGAGGGAGGTGGGAAACACTGTGGGGGTGGGCTGGGATGGGAGTAAAAGACAGAAAACTGTACTTAAACAATAATTAAATAAAATAAAAAATTTAAAAAAGGACATAGAGACTCCCAGTGTGAGGGGGATACAAATACATTAACTTTGAAAATAACAGAATTGCATAACAAAACAAAGATTTAATCCTACTTTTTCCCAAAGTAGCTTGTCCTTTTCTGATTAGGATTTCATGCAGTTACTGTTAATGCATCCTAATTCACTAGTAGTAAATTGGCCTGATTTTAAACTCTCCCAGTAGCATTAGGATAAAATTCCTGGGGAGGAATAGGATATTTGAAAGAAGAAAGCTTACTAGTAGACTACTTTTTCAAAAATCAAGGAGTTAAATGTTGGTGAGTAAAAACTCACCAGACTGAGAGACCCCGTGTCTGGTCTCGTTGGTCCTGCAGCCAGCCACAGCAGTGTGCTCCACTGTGCTCCAGCTGTAGGTGCCTTTCATTCCTCATCCCGACTGCAATTTATGAACTCTCCTGCCCTAGTTACCTGTCGGAGAAAAAACTCAAATATCACTGTTTTTAAGGAATTAATTATAGGGTCAATTTTGAATGATATTGATCAGGACCCTTCAAATGATAAGGAAAGAGGACACTCAAAACAAATAATAATAAAGTATTTGTGCGGTCTAAAAGTATTTTTTATTACAATGGAAAAATTAGTTAACTTTGCAGTAGAGAAATACCACTTTAACCCCCCAAAATACCACTTTAACCAGTGCTGGCCAGTGTGGCTCAGATGGTTGGAGTGTCATTCCATAAAGTGAATGGTCACCGATTCAACTCCTGATCAAGGCACGCCTAGGTTATGGCTTTGGTCCCCGGTCAGGGCACATTTGAGAGGCAACAGATAGATGTTTTTCTCCCTTTCTCTCTCTTCCTCCCTTCTCCTCTCGCTAAAATCAATAAGCGTGTCCTCTGGTGAGTATTTTTTAAAATCCTATCCTAACCCAGTGATGAAGGTTAACACCACTAGTAATGAGTCATATCAACAGTCAGGGCCCCCCAGTACAATGACCGAAGATACAATACACTTCTGGAGTATTCTTATCAAGAACACATAACCTCAATTTCATTATTGCAAAGCATCAATCAAAATCAAATGGAGAAACATTCTACAAAATCACTGCCTATCAAAGTGTTATAAAAACGTCAACACCAAGAAACACAAGAACAGACAGAGAAATTGTCAAGACTGGAAAAAATTTTGACACAGCAATTAAATGCCGTGTAAGATCCTGGCTTGGATACCAGAACAGAAAAGTGACATTAGTGGAAAAACTGGCAATACTCAAACACGGGCTATAAGTTTAGACAAAGGTGCTATACCAATGTTAATTTCCTGGTTTAGATCATTGTACCATGGTTACATACGTTGTTAACATTGGGGAAAGGTGAATGAAAGGTTTATGTGAACTCTCTTCTATTTTTGCAACTTTCTAAGAGTCTAAGACCTTTTCAAAATAAAAAGTTTTTATAAAGAGTATAAAGTCTAATGCAGGCAATCTTGCATAAATGTTTTAAAGGCAGAAATCTCGTTTAAAAAATGATCAAGAAAGCGCACACAAAAAAACAGTCCATGAGACTGAGAATTTTAGAGCCTACTGAATTTGTTAAGGTTTCAGTTCTAGAATGGCACTAAGAAATAGTTATTGCCAATTTCCATCTCTACTGGGAGGAAAAGAAGTACAGACACTGCAACGGGTTATAGAAGGACGTTGGATCACTCCTTTCTTTTCAGAACTTTATTGAGAAACCCTCCTTCCATGGCAGCTTAAGAAATTACTTTCTGTCACTAGTTCAGATTTTTATACTCTGTGCTCAGAGCAGAGACTGGCAAACTATGGGGCTCTGTGAATGTCTGTTGATGAAGGAAAGTATAAATATTTGCAGAATGACTTCTGAAATTTTTGTTTTTTACACACCTGTGAATTCCTTGGGACATATTCCCATGCCAGTTCAATGTGCAACACTCCCTAGCCCTAAATAAATAATACTTTCTTTATTAATTACAGGTTAGGAGATATTTTCCAAAACCAATATGCCAGAAAACTGAAAACCTTTTTGGTAATGCTACAAATTATTCCCATAACCCCATCTATTCATGAGAAAATCATCCAACAAATCTCCTCTGAAGGACATTCTATACTCTGACCAATACTCTTTAAAACTGTCAAAGTCATCAAAAACAAAGAAAGTCTGAGAAACTAAAGCCAACAGGAAAATCTAAAAAACTGTAACAGCCAAGAGGAACCTAAGAAGACAGCCGTTATAAAACGTAATGTGGTATCCTTGATAGGATCCACAGAAAAAGGACACTGGGATAAACCTGAAGAAGTGTGAATAAACTGTGGACTTTAATTAACAACAATGTATTAATATTATTTCATTAACTACAACAAATATACCATTGTAGTGTTAGGAGAAATTGGGTATGGGATAGATGGAAACTTTCTGGGCTATCTTCACAGTTTTTTTGGTAAATCTTAAACCACTCCTTAAAAACATTTAGTCTTGTAATACACTTTGATATCACGTATTGTGATCCCTCCTACTTTGTTCTTCTTTCTCAGAATTGCAGCTGCTATTTGGGGTCGTTTATGGTTCCATATAAATTTTTGAAGTGTTTGTTCTATGTCTGTGAAATATGCCATTGGTACTTTAATAGGTATTGCATTGAATCTGTATATTGCTTTGGGTAGTATGGACATTTTGATGCGTTGATGCGTGGCTAAAGAAAACAGTATTAAATTAAAAAGACAACCAACTGTATGGGAAAACATATTTGCCAATGATACCTCAGACAAAGGTTTAATCTCCAAAATATACAAAGAACTTACAGGACTCCACTCTAAGAAGACAACCAACCCAATTAAAAAATGGGAAAAGGACTTGAACGGAGACTTCCCCAAGGAGGACATGCAGAAGATCCAGAGACACATGAAGAGATGCTCAATATCACCAGCTATCAGAGAGATGCAAATTAAAGCCACAATGAGATACCACTTGACACCAGTCAGAATGGCTATCATAAACAAAGCAACAAACAACAAATGTTGGAGAGGTTGTGGGGAAAAGGAGACCTTAGTTCACTGTTGGTGGGATTGCAGACTGGGACAACCATTATGGAAAATAGTATGGAATTTTCTCAGAAAACTAAAAATGGATCTGCCTTTTGATCCAGCAATTCCACTGCTAGGATTATATCCTAAGAACCCCAAAACATCAATATCAGAGAACCTATGCACCCCAATGTTCATAGCAGCACAATTTACAATAGCCAAGAGCTGGAAGCAACCTAGGTGCACAATTTTTTGATCCGGTAAATGAATGGATCAAAAAATTGTGGTACATATACACAATGGAATTCTATGCAGCAGAGAGAAAGAAGGAGCTACTACCCTTTGCAACAACATGGATGGAACTGGAAAGCATTATGCTGAGTGAAATAGGCCAGGCGCTGAAAGACAAATACCATATGATCTCACCTTTAACAGGAAGCTAAACAACAAAACAGACAAGCAAGCAAAATAAAAATAAAGACGCTGAAATAGAGAACAAGGGGACAGCGACCAGAGGGGAGAGGGGAGGGAATTTAAGGGGAAAAATGGGAGGGATTTAGAGGAACAAGTATAAAGGACACAGAGACAATAACTAAGGAGGGTGGAAATGGGAGGGAGGTGGGGAGCATGGGGGAGGGGTGGGCTGGGATGGGAGAAATAGACAGAAAACTGTACTTGAAAAATAACTAAATAAAAAAACATTTAGTCTTAAAAATGCAATGTAAATAAAGCATTTTAAATAATTTTTATAGAAAAAAATTAAAATATAAAACAAATTTCTTTTTCTTAAACAGCAGTTTCGAGTACAATTCAACCTTTAAGACCAGAGCACATTATAAGCATTGGTCTTTATCCTCTGTGATAGCACAATCATTGTTGCTTCCTCTCTGACTCTGAAGCCTGTGTGCACTTCTCCTGCCTGTACCTCCGTTTAGCAAAGTCTCCCCTGTCGATACATATAAAGCATTTGGAGCAGTGCCTGAAACATACAAAGTTTACAGTAGCATTCGTATCATATAAAGATACTTTCACTCATCCACTATAATCAGATCCTAACCTTTGGATTTTTCTGGTAACAGTAATGACTTTGTAATCTATCCGTATTTGCTCACCTATTTCCTACTGTGACTAAGTTTGGACATTATGAAATGGTCAGTCGTGGTTAAGAATTGGGTCTTTAACCATGGAACTGTGAAGTTAGATGATACAGCAGTGGACTACACCTCTTTTAGGTCTCATTGCCTCCATCCAACAAGCTAGGTGGCTTACACTTATCCCTCCCGGACGCTACTACATACACATAACCATCCATCTCTCTAAACTCTATGGACTTCTTTCCATTGTCCTGATCATTGTAGTATGTGTGGTCTAAACGGCATGTACTACAGAAAACGGACACTAAATTGCAAAGTACCAAAGTGACCTGACAGGTTGTTTGGGAAGATGACTGTAATTACTGTCCTTCTTTCTAGTCTCTTTCCAGTTTTCAAATGCTTCAGGACTGAAGACTTTTAAGGTGTCAGCATAGAGGAGGCCATGGGTGACAAGGTTCAGGTCCCTCTTGGGCAACATTTTATTGGGAAAATCTTTGCAGGGTACTTGCAGCAACCCCCTGCCTGACCAGATTCCTGCCAACCAAAATCGGGCAGGCATCTCTTTTTGGCAAGTGGCCAGAGGAGGGTGCTCTGTTGTTACTCGAAGACCCTCCGGGAGGAGAGGGAGACAGACAAACAGGGAGCCTCTTTACTTCCCATCTCCCTTCAAACCTGCAAATGGAGCCCTTGTGGTGCTTCTCCTTTTTGTCTCCTCCTGTCACTCTCTAGTCTTTGAACAATGGAGGCGACAATGGTCTTGTCTAAATGATTTCACAGGCTATTATTCAGACACTCAACTTTTAACATTTCAATTTTGTCATTCTGTTTCCACACAAAAGGTGCACTTCTACAGTATAATGTTCTCAGAATTATGTCAATGAGCAGTAATGGCTTTTAACATTAAGTTGATCATTAACAACTACATTATCTGAGGCATAATCAGTACTTCAGCCTTTTGTGTGATTATGACACTATAGAATTTGAAACTAATAGGAGGATGCTCTCATAACAACATATAAAAATATTTACATAGTAATAAAAGGTTAGTGAAAAGCAAACAGACTGAACCAGTATAATGAATAAAAATGTGAAGTTCTTTTATTTACCAAAGGTGAGCTTCTAAAGAAAGAAAAATAGGTAATATCATTATAATAACATTTCTTTGTTCATAAGGGTTTTTATATTGTATCTCAATATCAATAAAAGGATTCTTTCCATGAAGCTTTATAAAGAAGGGCATATTCCAAAAAGTTTGTATTTTTAAAAATGTCAGTAAAATAGAAAAATGATTCTGTGTTTCAAGTATTACTGTACTTCTCAAACTCCCATGCTATTTGTCACAGATGTTGATGACCATTCTTGGGTATTCTTTTAAAGTTGTCTCACCCTCTCTCAGGAGAAATCATTCAGGGCAGAGTTGTGTGTGTCCACCTACAGTGCAAGGGTCACAACCATGCATCATTTCCCCTGGCACTTGAGACACAGGGGAACTATCATGGTGGCGATGCCAAGTTTTGCAGACTGCACATGGCCCAATTCTAAATGGACCTTGTATTTTTCTATGATTTTGAAGCTTGATCAGATATTTTTCATTGTAAACTAAAAACACACTTCATCAAAGCATCAAGCTCATATTCCTGTTACCATAATGGTCATACACATGCTGTTCCTTTCTTTTGACAAAGGAATCATCAATTTTCCAGAAGTCTACCCTTTAAGAAATTCCTAAATCCAGAAATAACTTAGTACACAAAGACGTTCATCCCAATATTATTTATAAGAGTGAATAGCAAACCAACTGAAATATCCAAACAGAGAGAGATGCTTAGAAAACCAATGGCTACATTTTCACCCATGATAAAACATACCTTAGTCATTTCTTGTGATGTTTGAAAAAACACACACATTTAATAAAAATACTTAAAAATTAGAGAAAATACAAATTATATTGTATGTGAGTGTGTGAGTGTGTGTGTGTGTTTGTGTGTGCAAAGCATGGTGAGTAGAAAAAAGGGAAGAGGTAGGCTGAAAGATGAAAATATACCAAATAAGTAGTGTGGTTTTCTTGGGTAGTGCTTTTTTCTTCTTCCCTCTTCTCTGTACTTTCCTGTATTTCCAAATTTTCTTCAAAGAGAATACATTATTTTTACAATTTAAAAAAGTGCACATTTAACTATGTTGTTTAGTTGTACTTATTAGGTGTACCAAATATACACCTCACGAGAACAGCATGCAACATCCATGGTTTTCATTGTTCCCAACACGGAAAGGCAGTCCAGTTTTTTGACTCGAAAATACTGAGGCTCTGTGGAGTACAAGTGCCATTTGTGTGATTTCATCTGGGCCACAAGTCTTCCTTTCTTTGACTGGCCCCCTCCTCGCTGATAAACTAACTAATATCATTTCCAGGTGTACCTCCCTGGGCCCAGACAGCTTCGCTCCAGCTCTTTGTTTGGCGTTACCTCATTTCAGTTGGCATTTACCTGTTCTGAACCTGTCTCCCAACATCAATGTAAGAGTTTTCATAGGGAATGAAAACAGCCTATTTTGAGGGAGGTTGGAAGCCTTTATATCCTCATTCCAGGAAACCAGGGAAACATCTAAGAAAATGTATGTAGTCTAAGTATGAGAAAACTTGATATGACAAATTGAAGTTCAGGAAGGCATTTGGGCAAGAGGGGATTGTTCAACACACACTCAGTGCTGCAGTCAGAGATTTCTACTTGCTAACCCTAGTATGTGTCTCGGTCATCTGTCTCCCTCCCCGAACACTTCATCTATTATTTCTTCCTCCTGGAATACTCTTACCCTGTGTATTCTTACTGAAGCTATTCCTCTACCTTTCTTTCAAACTTAGCCCATTTAAAAATAATACATATGAGCTCAACGTGTGTGTATCTTACTTATAATACTGCTTTTGATCACAAAGCACTCCTTTAAAATGTTTCAACTAAAAATTATAGCATTTATTATTGTTTGTCATTCCACAATTATATATTGAAAAAATCCTGATAGATGTAATCTGCATTATGACAACATTGTATTAATAAAATGTGGTTAAGTTCCATTCCCCTGGACATTTTCCTTAAAATTGTGAAGATACAGGAAAATGTTGTGAACTATAAAATACAGGAATAATCATTTTAGTTCTATGACTACCGAATTTCTAAGCACTTGTTTTAGGAATGCACATTTAACTCAACTGCTCTCTTCTGATGTTCAAGCAGCATCTCTTTAAAATACTTAGGGAGAGAAAGCTTAAGTTTGTCTTTAACACAAAGAAAATATAAATGTATGAGAAAATACAAGAACAAATCAACCCAGAATCCACAGTCACCCCACCCCCCTAGCATAACACAAGCCATTGAGAAACAACCAGTAGTTTCTTTGAAGAGCAAATCAGTTTCTGTGCAGATAAGTTTGATCACGTTTTATGGTAGGAAAAAAAGGACCTGCACAAACAGGAAGTCTTTGATATAAACTTTATAGTCTTCAAGAAACTTTGGTTTCTGACTCCTCCGGTGCTGGTCAAGGTTGTCAACAATCCTGTCCAGCCTGTCAAAAGGTGATTATCTACATTCCTGAGTGTCTATTTTTGCAGGAAAACCATGATTCTTCTGTACTCTGAATCCCACTTCCACTGCATCATACTTCCTGTCACTCAGCATGTTTGCCTTACCTCACTTCCAAGAAGCAATGCAACGGGAAAGCTGTAATATCATGACCCTTTTTCTTTCATGATGCCACTGAACTCTGAGTCAGATCCTGCACTGCGTGAGATTCAGTACTGAAACAAACAAACAGTGCCCTCAGGTTATCTCCTAAAATGACCTCTACATTATTTATCTATTGCTACATAACCAAGTACCCCAAAATTTAGCAGCTTTAAACAATAATAAATATATTATTGCATCACAACATTTTTGTGGGTCAGGGTCAGGAGCAACTTAGATGGGTATTCAAGATGAGGTGTTTCATTAGGTTGCATTTCAAAACAGGCTTGGTTTGCAATCACCTGAAGGCTTGGATGATCCACTTCCCAGGTGGCTCCCTCATGAGGCTGGCAAGTTGGTACAAGCTCTGGACAAGGGGCCTCAGTTTCTCTCCATGACAGTCTCTCCAGAAGGCAGCTAAATTTGGGGCTAGCTTTCCTTAACTAATGCAATCCTAAAGGACACAGTAGAAGACACATTGACTTTTATGGTCTAGCCTGAGAAGCCACAGACCATCATTTACACAGAACCATATTGGTTACACGGCATCATCCCTACCAAGTGTGGAAAGGGACTCTTTATTATTATTCTGCATATTATATGCATATTATAATATATTCATATTATTATTCATGATGACACAAGGTAAAGATTACAGGGAGGTCGTCTTGGTTGTTTTGTCACTGCTTATGACACCTTCCATCAATTTGTGGAGTTTTTCTTTGACCAATTTGAATCTGGACTGGCCTGTAAATGTTCTGACTAATTGAATACAATGAAAATGATGCCATGCCATTCAAATTAAGAGTCCTTTGAAGAGTCCAGAGGGTTTTTTAAATCAATTTTTTTTATAGAGAGAGAAACATCAATTTGTTGTTCCTCTTATCTATGCACTCATTGGTTGCTTCTTGTATCTGCCCTGACAGGGCATGGAACCCACAACCTTGGCATACAAGGACAATGCTGTCATCAACTCAGCTACCCTGCCAGGGTGAGGCTGGAAGTTTCAATTTCCTATCTTCTGGAGCCCTGAGTCTTCATGTAAGTTCAGCTACCCTCATTGCCACACAGAGATATGTCAAGGTACCAAGCATGTGTAGAAAAAAGGTCATCTTGGTTACTTATTCACATGACTCAAATACCTGCTACTGTAGATCTACAACCACAAGAGAAACTGTAAGTGAGAATCACCCACTGAGCCTAGCCAGCTCACACAACTGCGAGACCTTATGGTAAATTTGTGTCATGAGCCACTAAAATTTCGAGATGGCTTGATATGCAGTGACAGAAAACCTGAACAAAAGTTGTGCAAGTTTCTGTTATTCATCCTTGGTACTTCACGCACAATGTTTACATTACAATGGAAGTTCCATGGTAGCAGGGAAGGGTACCTGGACCACTACAAGGGCCTCCTAGCTGGGCTTTCACATTACTCTGCCTCCAACCTTCCATTCTCCAAATAACAGAACGACTATTATTATAACATACACCATGGTCTTTCCTGATCCCCAGGTTAATCTGTGTTTATATTATGTATTATCAATACAGTTTATACATCTCTTTTTATATTTTATTGCAGTTTATTTTCATCATAATTTGCATATGACTTTTTGTGTTGGTCTTTCTCATGAAATACTAATCTCTAGTAAGCAAGGTGCACAGATATTGTATTTATTGGTTTAGCCCCAATTCCAAGCACTATACCAAGTACATAGTAGCTGTTCAATAAATATTTATTGAATGACTAATTTTTCAAAACATCTTTTATACTTCACTTGATTTTATAATAGAAACATATTTCTTAATGTTTTTAGTGTGGTTCTTTTAGCTATTTCTACTTGCAAAGAAAAAAATAAAAGCAATTAATATTTTAGTTAACTTTTCATGGGTTTCTAGAAATGGGTCATGCTCATCAATGCAAAATAAAAAGTAATTTTTCCACTCCCTTTCCCTGGTTTTCATTTTACTTTGTAAATTTACTATAATACTGTGTTTTATTTTAAAATTTTTTTGTATATTCTCTGTTGTATAGTTATACTTATTAACTTATTTAGACTTAGAATAAAAGATTCTCCAATTCATTCAGCAACCTTGAAAAGCATAAAGCTTTGGTTAGTATAATTATACCAATCCTAGAAAATCAGAATCACTACCAAAAGCTGGAATCAGACAGACTGTCAGGTAAATCACATGCTAAATAAAGTGCAGAAGTAGTTAAACACAGGGACATTTTGCTGTATAAGAGACCAAAGGCCCAAATATTCAATAACAGAAATGTTAACCATATATGCACTTATGTAGGAAAGATTATTAACTGTTATCCTCCATAAATATAAGAAATGAATTACAATAAATCTGAATAATTTTAAATTGTTTTCCTGAAATCACAGCCATTAAGTAATGATGATCAGTCACTGGAAATATTCATCAAGATATGTGTATGACAGAAATACCAAATCCATTTTGCAGTGTCAAGTAGAGGTAAATTCCACAAATGCTTATATTCCAAAACAGTTTCAGAGTCCCTACGTGTTTTTGAATAACACTTTCAACATTCTTTTTCTTTTTTTTTCTTACATATGCTCTTAAATCTGTGTTTGGAATCCAAATTTTAAATTTAATTAAATGCAGAAGAATGTGCCTACTTTACATCGAATGGAGGCTTAAATTACCCATAAATTCATAAAGATTCATGGAAGTTCGGGGTTAGAAGTTTTTTTAAAGTTTGTTTAACCCAGTGGTTTTCAAAGTTCAATGTGCATTAGAATCCCCAACAGGGCTTATTGAAACTCACATCACTGAGTCCCACCCTCTGACTTTCTGAGTCAGTGGCCTGCCGGGAGGCCTGAGAATTTGCTTTTCTAACTAGTTCCCAAATCATGCTAATGTGACTGGTCCAGGGACCACATTTTGAGGATCACTGCTCTAACCTACAGCTTCATTTTTACAGGTAAAGAAACAAAGGCCCAGAAAACTTGAAAGATTGATCCAATCTTTTCTGCCACAGTCAGTGGCAAAATGTCAGGAAACACAGCTTTTCTAATTACAGGCAGATTGTTCCTTTGATTTGACTTTCCCGGTCTGAGGTGTAGTCGGTACCGTATGAGGTATAAATGAATAAGCTACAGACAAAATAAGTCACAGCAGAGGAAAGGGGAAGGCAATGTAAACATCCTCTCTCCCAGTTGACAAAATTAAAGACATGCAGGACCGCACCAGAAATTGCATGATTCAGGTATTTCTTTGCAGCCACTGCTCCCCTTTTGAAGTTCATTTCCCTCTAAACATCTAAGGACTTAACTTTGCATTCTTACATCGCAACGTCTTTGTTGATAACTTTTCAGTAATTCCATTACAGCAAATCACAGGGTTGTCAAATCTTCAAGGATCAGAAGATCATGAGTTGACAAGTAGCAGATGCACAGAAAGACGTTTTAAATAATGTGCAGTCATTCCCCATGTGGAGCAAAGTAGAATACCTATTACTCCAAGATAGTAAAAACCAGCCGGGAAGTAACAGAGAATAAAGTTATGCCACGATATTTACCACTTCTCCCACTTTTATTCAGTGAAGAACCAAAGAATTCAGAAGAAAGGACACTGAGATTTTCAAACAAGCTGTTTCTGTTTAAGAACAGAAGTTTCTGTTAAAATTTAGTATAATTGTGATGTCACTGAGCACAGCAAAGACTGCAGGCAAACAGAACGTTCTCATTGTAATACCACTCCTGTGGGCATATTTGAAACACTATAGCTTCTTCAGACTATAATTATAACTGTTGCTTCTGTGGTTTCAAAGATAATAGATGTTGTTCACAAAATTTACATAGCACTGATGTATCACATATAAAATATAGACAGGCACATGCAAAATATACATTATGTATTTTCTCATAGAGAGAAACAGCCGAGAAACCTATAGACCATCAAGTTATGACTCTAGTATTTCATTATAAGCAATTGCACTCTGGAACCCAAAGGTACAACCAAAATGCTTTGTGTAATTTGATTAATACCATTTAAGAGTTGGGCCACAGGTGCTTGCATCTGCAGAAAAAAAAATTTAGTGCCTATGGAATCTTATTACTCTGTTGGTAATTGTTTTCATAGCCAGTGTATCCAAGGGGGAACTGAGGAGAAAATACATGTTAAGTGAAAAGACAGATCCATAATCATACTCATTCATTCAAGCACTGAGTGAAAGGTTACTCTGTATCAGACACAGTTCTTGCCTCAGTGAACTCAGAATCCAGCGAAGAAGTGGGCAAAATTTCATTCCTGAATCAAATACTGAACAGTGATGTAAAGATATTGGTACAACTTGGCAGTAATGTTACAGAACAATGTGCTTATATGTTCCAAGATCTGAGAAATTAGTAAAATATCACTAATAAATGGCATTAATCTGGGTCTGGAAGATTGAAAAAGAGGTTTCTCTGTAGAAAAGGAAATCCCCTAGCAAAAATAAAACCCTGAGGCCCTGGCTGGTGTAGCTCAGTGGATTGAGCGTGGGCCTGTGAACCAGATAATCACGGTTCGATTCCCAGTCAGGGCACATGCCTGGGTTGCAGACCAGTTCCCTGCAGGCAAGTTCCCAGCAGGGGAGGCACAAAAGGCAACCATACATTGATGCTTCTCTCCCTCTCTCCTTCCCTTCCCCTCTAAAGATAAATAAATAAAATATTTTTTAAAAATAATTTAAAAAAAAAGAATTGAATTGGTGATATTAAAAAAAAAAAAAACCCTTGAGACACAGGTTGAGGTTGTATCCCTTAGACAATTAGGCTAATGAGTTGGACATGGTTTCTGGACAGTGGGGGCCACAGAGAATGTCTGAGCACTGCTGTTTAAGGCAGAGTAGTTTCTGAGAAAGCGCTGCTGGGAGGCACACCTAAAAAAGGTAAACAAAAAATAAGACATCTTTTTGTAATGACTGGATGAACTATTTTGATAATAAGAGACTCCCTGGGAATCAATCACGAAGAATCTAAGAGGTTAAGAGATTTGGAACGGATTTTTGCCCTGGAGTGTCTGCTACTTCCTGCTGACTGGCAGCTGGGTTTCAATGAGTCATGCTTTAGTGATGGGACACAAACCTGAGGCCAAGGCAGAAATGGACATCAACACAAGGTAAATGGAGGAAGGCAATAAAATGCAGCAAAAAATAACTAAATGAAAATTAAAGATATAATATGAAGCATAAATGCAACCAAAAGTCAGTTCTATGATGACTGAAAAAGAGATCTCTGACTAGAATAATCAAAAAAGAGAAAAAAAGAATGCAACACATACAATCTAAGGAATTGAAGGGGACTTAATTACTTAATTAGTGGTGCAGCACATACTAAAAAGATAGTAGGAAACATTAACTTTATTAGAGTAAATTTGAGTAAATCAGTGAAATGTACAAATTTCTAGAAAATTTTGTAATCAAAAATATTCATGAAGACATAGAAAACCTAAATTGCCTTAGAACTCTCTCAAAAAACTGAAAGCATAATTTAAAATTTTTCCCAAGAGAAAACACTTTGTTGAAATAGTGTTTGATGCATTCTACCAAGCTCTCAAGGAACAGATTAGTCTACTCTTACAAAGAAGAAAAAAGAAGTACTCTGTAACATGTTTGATGAGACTAGCGTATTCTTTATACCAGAACCACAGAGTCAGCTTGAAACAGAAAATTATGAGCCAACCTCCAGTGAAAAATGATATTCACAAACTTAACCCAGTGATTTTGGAAAAGATAATACATTATTAACAAAGTGAGATTATTCCATAAGCGTAAAGTTGATTCAACATTAGGAAATTATTAAATTACTTCATTACACTAGAAGACTGAAGATGAAAATTAAAACCAATTTTTGATTTTCATTAGATACAAAGAAAGTATTCAATTTTCTATATACTGCAACAACTGCTTAGGATAAAACTCTTCACATAATTCACAAGCAATATAACTGCCGACCTCTCAAAATCTAAACACAAATTAATGGAACACAGAAAATTTTTAATGGAATAGATATAAACAAGTAGAACATAAAGTCAACAGCATTCAATACATCCCAACACAAGAACAGGATGTAAAAATTTTTAAATACTACATAAAATAGTACCTAAAAATATAAAGTATCTAAGGAATAAGTTAAACAACATATATAAGATTTTTAAGTAGAAAATTATAACACTTTATTGAAAGAAATCAAGATAGGCTTAAAAGACTTCAGTGGAAAGATATACTATATTCATGAATAAATGGACTTACTACCATAAAGATGTTAATTCACAAAATTGGTGTTTGTATTCAATGCAATCGACACTAAAACCCTAACCATGAAAGACTTCCACACCCAGTAAAATGTAGCGAATATACTGTTTGCTTAAATTCTGAGTACAACTTAAGACTCTAAAAATTATATATAAACAAATAACGAAAAACTCTGAAAGGTAGAAAGAGCACCAACTGGTCAAATGGAGCCAAAGACCACAGTACCTGAGGGATGACATGGCAGTGGGACCCCGGTCTTCGTTTTGCTCAAATATTCTGAATTTGAAACTGAATGAGCCAGCAAACCAGAAATGCAAATGGTCACAGACCATAAAAACATCCAAAAGCCTGCTCTCTCTAGCCAAAAGACAAAGAAGAAGGCATCACAGAAAGACAGAAGACAGAAAACTTTGAGGAATAACAGCTCTGCCCCAGCCAAAAAAAAAAAAAATTCTGTAACTCCACCCCTCCCCCACCAGCAGAAGCCAAGCTACCACCATGCACTTCCACTTTTACCAGGTTGAACTGAGGTACTCAGCACCCTGCTGGGCTGGTGTCGAGGAAGGATAAGCGACCATCAGGAAAGGCCAGAACTTCATCTGCTCACTGTGCTGACAGTGCAGACCATGTGGGGAGGCCAGACTTCCATCCACACTTGGCAGTAACTTGACATCCCTCTGCCACTGCAGTGGTGTCTGAAGAAATCTAGCAGAAGGTTACTGCCCACTCTGGAAAACAACTTGGCAGTTTCTTACAAAACTAAACATGCAATGACCATATAATCCAGCAATTTGCCCTGCTGGGCATTTCTTTCAGAGAAATGGAGACATGGTCACACAAAACCTGCACACAAACCTTTCCTTCCACTCTAAAGATAAATAAATAAAATCTTAAAAAAATTGTGTTGTGATAAGGGAGTTAAGTCCGAAAATGCCAGGTATCAGTAACATGGGAACTCAAGAACATTCTCATACACTGCAATGTATCAGCAAAGCCACTTTAGGAAACAATTCAAATTGCTAGGTGAAGGTGAAGTTGTGCACACCCAACAACATCACTTGCAGGTATATGTCCTAGGAAAACACTTGTGTACATGAACATGAAGAAACACAAGAAAAATTATAACAACATTTTTGTAATGACAAGTCATCTAACTGTCCAATGATAGTAGAATAAAAAAATGAATTGAAATGCATTCTTGAAGTGGAGTACTATGCAACAATGAAAAGCAAACTACAGACTCAAAAATAATATCAGTTAAAATATCAAGTTGTATGATGATATATTAGGATTTCTTTTATATATAAAGTTTAAAAGCAGGCAAGATAAAACAACATAGAGACACATATTTTTATGAATATATACATATATAACTTCTACATAGACTAATATATACACATATATGGTAAACTTAAAAGAACAAGGGAATAACTAATATAATCCGGAATTATATTAGTTATGTTTATGGTTATGTACAAGGCAGAGGTAGGGGATGCAAATGGCAGGAACTGGTAAAGCAGGCCTTCAAAACCAAAGGCAGTATCTTATTTCTTAGACTGCATGGTGAGCAGTCATCATTTTATTATTTGTAAAATGCTACTTACATATGATATACATTATTGTAGTGTGCTGTATTTTATAATATAAAGTATTCACAATAATATACAAAACATTTTATTCACAATAAGATGTAAAAACAAAAAGTCCAAATAGAAAAATGGATCAAATCTACATTTTAGAAAGATTACTCTGGTGCACAGAAGAGACACCAATGGCTGCTACTGTCTGGGAGCGGAGAAATGAGGTTCAAACCTGGACAATGTCAATCGAATGCAGTTTTAAAGGGGGAACTTCATGAACATATGTTGACAGAAGAGATGAGAGAATGCTGATGTGTTTTGTGCATGGGCTGTTATTAGGAAGGTGATGATAACCAAGGAGAACAAGGTCCCCAAAGCCAAGTGAGCATTAAGAAGTTAGAGTTTGGACCGGAATCAGTTCAGTAGCTGTAAGGTATGTTTGGAGGTCACCTGCTGGTACAAAATGTACAGGAACACCTCTCTGGCCTTGAGGAGAAGGGGAAGGGTGTGCAATAGCAGTTGTGAGGAATACAGTAGGGAAAAGACTAGAGATAAAAAGACTGCTGAACAGCAGTGAGGGTCCAGCTGAGGTTGGATGGCATGAATTTGTCAGAGAGCCAGCTGGCAGGATTCAAGTCCTCCTCCAACAACCTCGGTTATCATCACTGAAGGGTTATTGAGGTTGCAGACATTATCGTGTCTGAAACATGTAGACACACATATGCAGGCACTAGTGCATGGACACACACACTTCAAGCTTGAATTAAAGAATTTGACAAAGGTTTACCAAAACCCACAGACATTACACAGAGGAGAGTTTGTAAAATTCTTTATAGTAGGTAATATTCTCTTCATGATGACTAAGCATTTCTACCTTACAGGATTCTGGTTTGTCAGATTTTCCAGGAAATATACAAGAGGAAGTTCAATGGGACAAACTACACTCCACCGCAGCAGTTGACTCTGAGGCAGTAACCGATACTCACCCTCTCTCTCCATTTCACCCATGTCAGACTCTCCCCCTTTCCATTAGCCTTCTGGCTGGTCCAGGTGGCCTACTTGGTGGTTTAGCCCAGCAACTCATTGTTTGTATGTGTTTCCATGTCCTTCTCAAGCCATAGTTATGGTACTTCTTCACAAGTACAAGTTACAATGGGCAGAAGAGGCACACATAATCCCCATGATGTAGGAGCAGCCCTATCTTTTTGTGATGAACATGATCCATTATAATTGGTCAAAGTGATGTGACAGCAGTTGTGCTTTTGACTTTATTGGGTCTTACTGCGATCCCCCCATTGAAGCATCCTTATCTGAGAACCAGGACCTCAACAGCTGCAGAGGCCAACGTTGGAGGAACAAGAAGTACAAATTTACCAGGTGGGATACTAGGAGTGACAAGGAAGGAGACCAATCCTATTTTCACCCCTGAATTCTCAGACCCATGTATTTTACATACTGAGGCAATGGTACCATATAATGGCCTTTCCATTGTACAGCACATTCTAAAAGATAGCATCCCATTCCTTTAGTATGTCATCTCTAAGTCAGCCCCTCAGCTATATCTATACCTTCAAGAGCCATTCAGTATATCCATGAACAAATACCAACCGCCACACCTCTTTTGCTGCAAAGTGGCCTCTTGGTCCAAGGTAATATAAAGCAGGATTTCCTGTCTGTAAATCAGGCATTCAGTGAACGGCACCAGTGGTGTGGGCCAATGACCTGCAAGCAGAAGAGGTAAACCCATACCTGGACCATGAATCGATCCAGTCAAGATGAAACACTGTCCCTTCCATAGTGGAAAATTGCCACGAGTTGCTTGTTGCTCTTCTCAAGGGATATTATTGTACCAGGGTCTGACAATATTCTGTCAGGATGAGAAATTCTGGCTACAAGGTCACTCACTGATGTCCCATGGTTCAATGCTTAATTCCTACCAGGGCCGAGTAGAATGCCAGGAGCTGCTTTCCAAATGGCACATAGTTTCTCTGCTGTAGAGGCTCTGGGGTTGTTCCACAGATGCTCTGTGACTTGCCTATTAGAACTTGCTCCACGTGATGTCTTTCTCTTTCACACATATCTCTAGTACCCCGAATCTGCTTTGCCCCTGGCCCAAGGAGCATGACTGCTTGCACTAGAGTCTAAGTCCCACTCAAAGCTAGAATCTTTCTCTGTCACTCAAGAAATGGGTTGTTTTAGTGTTTCCAAGTATAGGATCTCCTGCCTCAAAACCCAAAGGGGACTACCAGATGTTGTGTTTCTCTCTAATTGCTAAAAAGTACAAGGTGCACTATGTTAAAAACTATGATAAAAAAGAAGTACAAAGTGTTGTAGGATACTCATCTATCTTGCCTCTAGGAATACCACGTTCTATGTGCTGTCTGCGTAATCTATGGGGTCAGTCTCCTAGGGGTCAGTCTCCTCATCTTGCCATTATGACCTGTTAGTCATCATGGTATCGAGTCATCTTGCTTCTGAGAGTGTGGTTCAGCTACTTCACTTCTGCTTTTCATGGATTCTATCATCCCCACTGCTACTAGGGAGCTCAGTTGTTTTAAAGCATCTTCTGCCATTAGCCCCAGCCTACAGAGGACATTCTACCACTGACTTCTTAAGGACCCTGGTGTCTCCATCACGGACATCAGCACATAGTTTTAAAATATATTTTATTGATTATGCTATTACAGTTGTCCCAATTTTTGCCCTCCCTCCCCCCTTGGCCTGGCACTCCCTTCCCTCCTGCAATTCCTCTACCCTTAGATCATGCCCATGGGACATGCACGTAAGTCCTTTGGCTTCTGCATTTCCTGTACTGTTCTTGACATACTCCTGTCTATTTTGTACCTACCAATTTTGCTTCTTAATCCCTGCACCTTTTCCCCCATACTTCTCCCTCCTCCCTCCCAGCTGATAACCTTACAAATGATCTCTAGATCTATGATTCCATTCCTGTTCTGTTTGTTTGCTTGTTTGGAGTGGTTTTTTTTTTAGATTCATTTGTTGAGAGTTGTGAATTTGTTGCCATTTTAATGTTCATAGTTTTGACCTTCTTGTTTTTCTTAAATAAGTCCCTTTAACATTTCATGTAATTATGGCTTGGTGATAATGAACTTCTTTAGCTTTATGTTGTCTGGAAACCACTTTCTCTTTCCTTCCATTGCTTTTCATCCCTTTAATACTTCTTGCCAGTCCCTTCTAGTGCAAAGTTTTCTTTGATAAATCAGCTAATAGTTATGGCAACTCTTTTGTAAGCAATTCTCTGCTTTTCTTGTGCTGTCTTTTATCTTTAATCTTTGGCATTTTAATTATGATGTATCTTGGTGTGGTTCTCTTCAGGTCCAACTTGCTCGGGACTTTCAGTTCTTCCTAGACTTGTATGTCTATTTCCTTCACTAAATTAAAAAAGTTCTCTTTCATTATTTTTTCAAGTAAGTTTTTAATTTCTTGCTTTTTCTCTTCCCCTTCTGGCACCCCTATGATTCAGATGTTGGTACTTTTAAAGTTGTCCCAGAGGTTCCTAAGTCTATCCTCATTTTTTTTAATTCCTTCCTGCTATTCTGATTGAACGCTTTTTCCTTCCTCATGTTCCAACCCATACATAGATTTGATTCTCAGCTTCATCTTCTCCATCATTGGTTCCCTGCAGATTTTTTTATTTCACTTAGTGTAACCTTCATTTCTTCCCTTATGTTTTTGCTGTACTCGATGAGTTCTTCCAGCATCCTGATTTCCACTGTTTTGTACTCTGAATATGATAAGTTGATTATCTCCATTTTATTTCGTTTTTCTTCTGGGGTTTTATTCTGTTCTTTTTGGGCCCACATTTCTTTGTCTTCATAATTTGGCAGCCTCCCTGTGACTGTTTCTGTATATTGCCCTGCTTTGACTCCTTGTCTTAGAAAAGGCACCTGTAAATTGTGTGGAGTGGAGACTTAGGTATTCATCAGGGCAGAGCAACCCACTATACTGCCTTGTGGCTCTGTGGGGCAGGAGGGCTTGGAGATGGGACTATGCCGCTGCCTGGCTTCTGGAGGTTTCTCCAGCACTTATCTCGTCTTTAGTCACTTCACCCACTTTCCATATGGAACTGGCACTTTTCCAGCTGTTATCCTGGTGATGAATCCCAGAGTGGATGAGTTTTCATACATTCTTAGTCTTACAGTCTCTTTAAACAGATTCTCCTGAAAATCCAGCAGTTTCCTCCACTGCTCCAACCCCCACTGGTTTTTTCAGCCAGAAGTTATGGGGCTTTCTATCTTCCGGGCACTGGACCCCTGATCTCTGCAATCTGGCCTGAGGTTGGAATTGCTCACTCCCAAGGTATCCCTCCCAATTTTTATCCACCACACGTGAGTGTGGAAACACCCTGTTCTGCCTCAGCCTGAAGCTGCCATCTCTCCATGCCACACCATATCTCTGCATGTCTACATCCATCTCCATGACTCTGCCCCTCCTACCTGTCTGGATGAATGTAGCTTTATTAAATCATTGGTTATTGGACTTCCACACAGTTCAATTTTCTGAGAATTCTGGCTGTTATTCATTTTGAGATATAGTTGTAATTCTCTCTGTGGTTGCACAAGGAGGTAAGGTCTGTCTTCCTACGCCTCCGTCTTGACCAGAAGTCCTCAGTACATATTTCTTATCTCCTTGGTAAACTGAATGTCCCCCAAGACCTTGTGAGGAACTTGGCTAGCCAATAGGGGTTTTAGCCTCATGGGGTGGACTCATTGTGGTGCACCTCCTCCTCTGAGTCTTGGGAATTCTTTCCTGCATGGTTTTCTCTACAGGACTCCATGGAAGTTTTAGAATTTCTGCTTCATTTTTTTCAGGGCTGTCCAACCTGCAGACCAGGATGGGTATAAATGCAACCCAACACAAAATCATAAATTTACCTAAAACCTTTTTTTTGCTCATGAGATTTTTTTTTAGTGTTTGTGTATTTAATGTGTGGTCCAGAGATAACAAAAGGCTGGAAAACCCTGTATCATGGCTTTTACCTGGTTTCATAAACAATCCCAGCAGCATATTACAACTGTTCTTCAGGCCCTTGTTGGAGTGTTAAATCCTATGCCATGGGAGAATACCTACTCTCAACAAATTCTCCCTTGACCAGCTTCTTTGAGGGAGCTCTACTTGATCCAATACCCTGATGGTCCATTCCCTAGGAAAGAATGAGGAAAGAAGACCTGAGAAGGGAAAACATTGTCTTGTAAGGGATCTATCTTGTTTGAGGTCTCTTTATAGTCTTCAAAAAAGGGGATAATCTTTAACTTTCAGTAAAGAATAAGCTAATTCTATAGAACCAGAGGTTAAGTAATTGGCAGATTCAAGGTTCTCAAGCACATTTACTCAGAAGTTCGTACCCAATTTTCAGGATTCTGTTTAGTCTTACCAGGGATTAACTCTGACACAGAAGACTTGTCTAGTCTGAGAATTCATCCTCCTCCAAGATTCAGCCACTTTTACAAATAAGTATAGGACGATCAACAGTTGTCTAATGCTTAGCTATGCCTCAGAAGATGAGAGCCTCAAATACTTTACAAAGAGACCTTCTGACTAGTTCTTTGTTGATTTATAGATCTGAGCCTGTCATTTCCTCTCTTCATAGAATCAATAGCACTTAGCAATAGCCACCCAGTTCCACCATTCATACAGTTACCACTGCTTATTATGGCATTCCTTCTACCTGTACTGTGTCCCAGTTCATCGCAGTGGGATTGAAAGTCTCAGCAGTGGCACTGCCCCAGTATAACTGGGATGATCAAGAGTCCCCCTAACAGCAGTGGTGAGGTGCTCATTTCTTGGCATCTAGCCCACAAAGAGTCCAACTTCAGAATTTTATCCTCCTATTTACATCCTAAGATCAACTGTCTTAAGCCAGGTTCCCTGGAAGCAGAACTAATAAAGGCATTCTTGTTCAGGTTATATATCGAGGGACTGCTCTCAAAAGACTGGGACTGAGGGAGATAGGGGAAAGCCAGGGAAGGAACTAATGAAGGATATGGTCTTGGCCTTGGTCTGTTCCCCTAAAAGTTCTGGAGTAAAAATTGTACAATACTTAGTCGCAGCTTGAGGGAAAATAACTACTTTTCTACCCCTGTGTGAGACCATCATTGCCTACAGCCCATCACAGGAGGGGCAGAGTTGGAGGTGGGTATGTAGCCTTCCTGGGTAAGGCACCTCCTAGTTAAGGGTAATTCTGCAAAAGAGGGGACAGCTATAAATGGTTATTAGTCTACACCCACAGCAGCTGGGAAATGGATACATCACAGCATGCAAGGGATCCAACAGCATGGCGCCATCAGCATCCACTAAACTGCTATTTCTTAAGATATCCTTATTGCTGTGAATTACAGTAATACAGAAGAGCAATTCTATGAAATCAAACCATAAATTTAAAGCCATGCAGTGGTGTGCTGGAGCTGTCCCCTATTAGCCCAAAAGAGTTGATTATTCATATCTTTTACCAACTCCTCATTCAGTGATGTCATGTGGGTAGCTTGAAATTGTGCATGGCTGGCATATTTACATCATGGAAACTGATAAAAGCTACACACCAGGTATTTTTTTTCAATGGGGGTGGGTGGTGGGTGATCAAGTGGTTAAACATTCACCAGCACACCACTGCAGCAGTGCAAGATAAAAATACTTACTCCTGATTTCAAGTATGAGAAAAGTAAGCTAAAAGAACAAGCAATTAAGTGACAGATTTAGAATTAAAATCTATCTCTATCTGCCTTTATTGTCATGGGGCTTAGTTTAACACACATTTACTGAGTAATGAGCATGTACAAACATGGTTGTCACTAAGACACCATCTCAATCCATAAAGAAAAGGAAATGAGGTTCAATCTTTGGAAAATCAAGAGCATGATATGTTGGAAATCTAACTGAATTGTTTCTAGCTATTTTCATATCTCTGGGATATTAATAGTGTTCTAAAATTATTTCCCTTTTAATTTGTATATGAAGATTTTTAAAATCTAATCTGAAAGCTTCAGCTTATGAGAGACTTCTACAAAAGGATTTTGGAATGCACAATGCTTAATATAAGTGAAAAATTGTTAATAAAAAATCAATAGGGACGGTAACAGTCTTGTTTCAAATGGCTGAGGCAATAGATTCCTTAGTGTGAAGATGAGGGGAACTTCAACATATCCTTCTTAAACTGAGTCGAGGCCGCTTTTCCTTGTGGTATTTCAGCTGAGTGGGAACAACTTCTTCGGGCCCTTATTCTGGCAAGTGATTTTTAATGTGATCAGAATTCTTCTGGTCTTGGAGAAATGAGCAGCATTTCTCACTTCCAACATTTGTCTCCATGACCTCTTCAGAGCCAGAATTAAAGTTGTTCTGAATGAAAGAGTTTCAAAATTAAGGCAGGTCCAGCCAGCTGCTTGTGGTGCCTACGTCTTTTCATATACATTCAGGACCAGATTTGGGTCCAGTGCTGTTGTCACTTTGAATGTTGGGTGGTTTAACACTTTCAAGACCCTCATATTTCAAACGTTCTCTTCTGTTCTCTCACCTTCTGGTCTACAACCTGCCCCTTTTCTCTCCCTGGAGCTCTGCTTTATTTTTCATCCGAGCTACATCATTTATTTCTCTTATTACTGTTTATGGCAACAAAAAAAGTTCATGAGGGCCATAGTGCCATTAGTCTCTGGTGGCATAGATACTTCTGGCTTTAGAGAGCAAGGATATTCTGAGAGGAGAAAAATTAAGGGATGGCTTTCTATTGCCACAGCGAAAGGTACAATCACAGCAACAGGGACAGTTGTAACACTGGCAGACATATCAGCCTGAGAGCACCTTACTGGTCATGTAAACACACAGACACACATGAACACCCATGCACACACATACGCAGAGAGCAAATGATTCTATATCTTTCTAAACAAATTTTTTAAAGATAATGGCACCCTTCAAAGGGCTTATTTTTTTTCTGGATAAAATTTTGATAGATTGCTCTCAAGGAAGTCTGTCCCTGAGACATGAAGACACATGCAAAATTCACTTGCTCCATGAATTTGCTGAACCATTTCACATTGTTGAATTCCACCAATTAACACATATAATGAGACTGTAACAATGACGAACAGACATTTGGAAAGCAAAAGTAAAAGCTGACCTGTAAAAGTAAAAGCTGACAGTTCAAATCTGCCCTGCACTTGCTGTCTCCATTAACAGTTTGTAGCTCATCCTACTTTATGTTTCCGTTGGCTAACCAGGCATCTTTAAAGAGTGAATACATGTTTCTTTTTCCAGTAAAGCATTTCAGTTTTCCTGTTACCCATAGGTATGACGATGTAACAAATTATTAAGGACAAATTTAAGATAGTTTGAAGGGGAAAGAATGGGTTTTTCCCCCTAGAACCTATCACAAATATTTCCACATAAATTCTTGTCTCACTGAGGAAATTCTCTAACGATAAGCAACAGGTGCAATTTCAAAACTAAGTAATTTCTTTCAACATAGCCTAACAGAATTTCTAAGGAAAAAGTATTTGTGCTTAGAAATCACTACAATTTAAATTGTGTATATGAACAAATGACTAAAACTTCCCATTTTACCCTAATGTTTGCTTTTTAAAAAAGAATTACATTGTTCTCTCATGTGTTTAAGCAACCAAATATCCCATTAACTAGCTGCCCTTTCCTTTTATTTCTCAAAACTTCATTTCTTAGCATTATTGTAGATGGAGGGGGTTTTTGAAGGAAGGGGGAGAAAAGAAAAAGTTTGTATTCGTTGTTTTAAAATGCGACACTTTGGTGCAAACCTACTTATCCTTTTCTCTTCATGTATTTCAGGTTTGTCTTCAACCAGGCCTGTTTCAGTCAGATAGCCAGGATGGTCGTGTTCATAGTAGAAATGTTATGAAATCCTGAGTAAATAAAATAATTGAGATTTACTGATTGCTATTCGAGATTCTGAGCAAGAGCTGTACATTACTTTTAACATAGAGGTTGGTGTGTGGTAATGCTCAATAAAGAAATTTTAATTAGTTAAACTAATTACTCATGAGTTAAATGTACTGAGCTTTCAAAGATGCCATATTTACATCAAAAAATTCTAAAACAGTTATACCAACCACCTAAAACATTTATAACCATTAATTATTTTAAAATAAAATATTTTGTTGCTTGCATTTTGGTGAAGTTTATTTTTCAACTATCTCTGATGAGAACACTTAAGGCATAAATCTTGAAAATAATGAATAACTTGTAGTGAATCATAGAAATTAAACATGAAACTAGGATAAAAATGGTTTGATTGCAGGCTTCTGTTTGTTGTCACACTGATGGACAAAGCCCTTGGGAATATCAGAAAGACGATCTACCACTCTATCAACATTAAACCGGTTTCCACTACAACCCTCATAGTCCTTTAAATTCACGTGAGCAGAGGGTGGGAATGATGTACCGCTTCATCTGAAACATTATTATGACTTTGCTCATCTGCAGAAGCTGAGCCCTGGGCAGCTGGCACTCTGGCACAGGGAGCTACAAACACCACTCGGCAGCACTGCAAGTCTCCTCAGGCAGCAGATGTCTCCTGGCTGCTGTGCAGGTCTCCAACTCTACCAAGCCACCTGTATGACATATTTAATGTACTGGCAATGCTCTCGTTGCCACTTGGGAAAAAATTTAATTTAATTTTTTCTTAACCCCTGTTTGATCCCCAGGATTATGCTATGAAATTTGGCCTCATATGGCAAAACTGTTTGTTCAAAAATACAAGGGTAAAAAAATCAAAGCCCTCCCACTTCTCCACTCCCCCCAACTGCTCCCAAATGATTAAGGAAAGTGGAATCACCTTCTGTATCACTACAATTAAATTTTGTTTCTTAAAAATGTAATGCTTCCAAAAGCCAGCTTTCCTGAACCTCTACCAACAAAAGTCACACAACTATCTGTTAAATTGCTTACCATTGTGCGTTACTCTGACACTACCAAATTTTAACGTGTCTCTACCACAAGTTTACTCTGTGGGTGCAATAGTCTTAGAATGTTATCGGGAAAACATTCTGACTTTTTCGGCTGCTAAAGTGATACTTACAGTACCATTGTGTCTGTTTAGTTTAAAAATGAGGTTGATAATGATAATGCTTTTCCATAGATGATCTTCTACTTTTTAATGATACCCATAGTTTCCCCTACATAAATGACTAAATCCTTACAGAATCTCGGTCTTGATTAGCACTCCTGCTAGTAAAATTTCACATACTAAATCAGCACCAGCTGTAGCAAGAAAGAAAGAAAAAGGCAAGTGTAAATGTTCCATATGCCCCACCAAATTGGCATCTGTGTCAGTAACCCCGTTTTTTTAACTATTGTATACATACATTCTCTTGAGTGTTTTGCTCACAGAATACCACTAACAAAATTTCTTGCTGGCGTGTCAAGGAAAGAGCCTGTCGTTGGTATCACTCAACTGCAAAAAATACAATTCCTTCCTCTCCTCTGGTGGCCACAGACACCTGAATGTCCCATTTATTAAGTTACTTTAAGTTAGCGAGCCTTTATTTTGATATCTGCTCTCTGTAATGTGATGCTGCAGAGCTCTGATACAGCTGCCTTACAGTTGGTGTTTAATCGTTAGCAGCACCAGAAAATGTCAGAGAGACAACAGAATTATTTTGGTCACCTGGAAGGTATCTCATAGACCAAGCTCAAAACAAAACAAATAACCTGGAAAGTGGTGGTTATAGAAAGTAGTTGTGATTTCTTTCACAACTCAGCACCTACATTCTTTCCAAAGTCTAATTAGTGTGCCTCTCCATAGACAGATATAAATGTAGACATAGGTATGGATTAGATACAAACATAGGTGCAGGTGTAGGTATAGATATAGATATCGGAAATAGCCCCAAAGCTATATCTAAGATGCTGCAGTATAGTACTTCAGTTAGCATTCATTAGCATTCAGATAATTGGGAGCTTCTTAATCATCTAAAATCCAAAAATTCATTTTTCAGGAACATAGTCAAACCATGTAATAATGCATCCTACCACACCCATCAAAAAGCTACAAACATACAAGAGTACACTAAGAAAATGCTCTCCAGCTTCCAGCCAAGATGGAGGCATAGGTAGACACACTGTGTCTCCTCAAACAACCAAAACAAGGACAACAACAATTTAGAAACAAAATAACAACCAAAACTGAGAGAAAATTGAACTTTATGAAAGTCCGACAACCAAGAAGTTAAAATAGACACATTCATCCAGACAGGCAGGTGGGGTGGAGCCAGGCAGCCGAGCAGAGATGGCACAGGAAGCGGTGACATCGGGTGTGCAAGGAGGCACCAGGCAGACCCTGAGCACCCAGGTGATGGCTGGCAGACTCCCGAGGCAGCACAGGGCACCGTGCACATGTTGTCTGGCTGATCCAGCAGAGGCCCCACATTCATGCGCAGAGGATACCTAGGGTGCAGGACAGACTGCACAACCCAGGGTCCTAGCACCAGGAAATAAAGCCTCAAAACACTGACTGAAAATACCTGTGGAGTTTGAGGTGCAGGGAGAGACTCCCAGCCTCACAGGAGAGTTTTTTGGAGAAACCTACAGGGTTCTTGAACTCACACAAGCCCACCCACATGAAATCAGCACCAGAAAGGCCCAGTTTGCTTGGGGGAAATGGCGGAAGGGACTGAGGTGCAACAGAGAGCAGAGCAAAGTGCCATTGTTCCCTCTCTGACCCTGCCCCCACATACGGCATCACAACCCAGCAACTTGGGTTGCCCCACCCTGGTGAAGACCTAAGGCTCTGCCCTTCATATGTAATAGACGCGAACAGACCAAAACATTATGGTTCCAGCAGAAGAATAGCTCTAAGCCCCAGACCCAATACTTCTAAGTGACCAAGAGATAGCCAACCTATCAGATGCACAGTTTAAAACATTGGTGATCAGGATGCTCACAGAACTGGTTGATTTGGGTCACAAATTAGATGAACAAATGAAGGCTAAACTAAGTGAAATGAAGCAAAATGCACAGGGAACCAATAGTAAAGGAAAGAAAACTGGTGCTCAAATCAATGGAGTGGACCAGAAGGGAGAAAGAAACAATCAAACAGAAAAGAAAGAAGAAACAAGAATTCAAAAAAATGTGGAGAGGCTTAGGAACCTCCAGGACATCTTTAAACATTCCAACATCCTAATTATAGGGGTACCAGAAGAGAGGAGGAAGAGCAACAAGTGGAAAACTTATTTGAACAAATCATAAAGGAGAACTTCCCCAATCTAGCAAAGGAAATAGACTTCCAGGACATCCAGGAAGCTCAGAGAGTCTCAAAGAAGCTGGACCCGAGAAGAAACATACCAAAGCACTTCATAATTACATTAGCCAAGATTAAAATGAAGGAGAGAATCCTAGAAGCAGCAAGAGATAAGTGGACAGTAACCCACAAAGGAGCTCCCATCAGACTGTCAGCTGATTTCTCAAAAGACACCCTAAGGCAAGAAGGGGCTGGAAAGAAGTATTCCAAGTCATGAAAGCCAAAGCCCTACATCCCAGATTGCTCTATCCAGCAAAGCTTTTGTTTAGAATGGAAGGGCAGATAAAGCACTTCTCAGATAAGGTCAAGTTGAAGGGGTTCATCATCACCAAGACCTTATTATGTGACATGTTAAAGGGACTTATCTAAGAAAAAGAAGACAAAAAACATGTTGAGTAAAATAATAGCAAACTCACAATTATTAACAACCACACCTAAAACAAAAGTAAACTAAAAGGACAGCTAGATCAGGAGTGGAACCATAGAAATGAAGATCTCATGGAGGGTTAAATAAAACCCTTTTTATTTTTTATAAAAATAAAAGCAAACTAAGGAAACAACTAGAACAGAAACAGAACCACAGAAATGGAGATCACATGGAAGGATAGTAACAAGGGAGTGGGAGGAGAAGAGGGGGGAATGTAGAGAGAATAAGTAGCATAGATGGTAGGTAGAAAATAGACAGGGGGAGGGTGAGAATAGTATGGGAAATGTAAAAGCTAAAGAATTTAAGACAATGGACATGAACTAAAGGGGGGAATGTGGGTGGGAGAGGGTGTGCAGGGTGGAGGGAAATGAAGGGGGGAATTGGGACAATGTAATAGCATAATCAATAAAATATATTTAAAAAAGAAAATGCTCTACAAAGAAGATTAGTGAGATATGTCCCAGAAGTGGCTGTCTCACAGAGGGGAAAATATGTTCATATTCTTCTCTCACTGGAATATAGTTATCTTGGTAGGCCAGGTTGCAACGGAAGAGAGAACCGGCCATTCCTTTCTTTGTACCACTCATTCATTCCTGCTCATTCTTTCTCACAAGTGTTGACAACTTTGCATAGCTCTCATTTACTTACATGTCTGCCTCGATTGATTTGACTATAAACTCTTTGAGGGTTGAAATAGTATTTATGTAGTCCAATGTCTATCCTATGGGAATACCAGAGTTTAGTGAGACACCTATCAAACATTTGCCCACATCAAAATGGTTGAGGAATATAAAAGTTTTAGTTAAAAGCCAAATTAACTGGATGAACAATGTACTAAGTGGGATCAAATGAGCCAGCTAAACAAAGACAAGGGGAAATAGATAAAACTTTTTTTGCTTTTCTGAAGTTCACCTACTATATAAATTCCCTCTCATCGAGTGTTATCATGGGTCTATTGAGATTTAGTGAAAGTTACTCTTGATAACTTGAAGCCTAAGTATTAAATGGTGAAAGATTTATATGATCCAAAGAGAAACCAGAGTATTTAAGGCTAAGCATCAGGAGACATTTTGGTTGCAAGTTAAAAATCTCTTCATTCTTAAGATCTAATTTACCTAAATTCTTAGTGAATAATTCAGAGAAGGGCGTGTGAGAAAATTCACAATTGGAGCATATCTTGCAAAGCGGTATTTTAAAATATGAAAATTCATTTTTTTAAATGCGTGGCTTCTTTACGAGGCAATGGCTTCTCTCCCAAGTCCTGTGAGTGGTCCGACAGAGCAGCTACCTGTTCTCAGGGAGGCTGTGATAAGAATCCCCACCCCAGGAAGTTTGGATGAGGGTATGCAACGTTCGTATGCAGAAAATGCAACTAGACTTATCAACTCTGTAGTGACCTCACAGCAGTTATAATGATTGTGCTGAACTTATTCTTAAAAATGTTAGTCACATCGTAGTTGACAGTAGTCGTGGTAACATTTGTATTTCTACAAACCTAAATGCTCATGGAAAATAGGCACAGTTCTTTTTATCGCTATGTTCCCCCATATCAGCAAAGTGGTGCAGAGAATGTATTTTTAAATGATTTGAATACACAAAAATTTTTGGAACAACTGATTTCTTACTTGGTTGACTGCTTAGTTTTAGTATTATGTCTAATTGGCATGTTTATTTTAATGCGGTTGTTGGGATGATAAATTATACACTGATATGGGATTTTCCCAACTGACAGATAAGCATAAAATTAACTTAGGGAATCAATCATTTAAGAAGCTCTTTCTGAGAACACTAAGTGCATGCAGACCTACTACACGTCACAGTGAATAGTCATCAGCCCAGAAGAACAGGGACAACAGCCAGTGCCAGCCAGGATCACACCAAGCTGGCACTTGGCTTGCTCTATGCCTGTGTCTGCTGGTTAAGTATTTTGAACATCAGCTTTGGTTTCTGAGTGAAGACAATTTGTGATTGTGATGAAGACATTATGTGATAATTATCTTTAAAAATGATTTAGTAAATATTATTAGTACAATTTATTGGTATAGAGAACTAACTTGGACTTCTCCCTCACACAAGACCCTACTAAAAAAAATATGGTTGAGTTAGAACTAAATGTAAAAACAAAACAAAAATATCAACAACAAAAACTAGAAGAAAATAAAATAGTGTATTTATGACAGCTAAAAGAGGGTAAGATAGACTTAGAATGACAAGGATAGATGTTATGTTTCGACATAAGATTAAAGAAAACTTGCCTAATTAAAAGTGCAGACCTATCTTCTGGTTTCTCTCCTTTATGCCATGGGTGTATGCATTTATCCCTCCATCTATGCCACACTGTCTAGACTACTGCAGCTACACAGTAAGCCTTAATCTCATTTTAGCCATTCTAGGACTTGTGCCTTTCCATATGAAATTTTTGTTTATTTTATTTTTATTGTTTTTCTTTCCATTACCATTTATCCACCTTATACCCTCTTCCACCTCCACCCCTCCCTGCCTCCCCACCACAATCACCACCTTGTTCATGTCCACAAGTCCTTTTTCTTTTCCATTGTTGCTCGATCCTTCTAGACAGTATATGAAAAACAGGGTAGTAATACCATGCCTACAAGGAGCTCATGAAGAATGGTCATGGTAGGAAGCAAAGCTCAGAAAGCAGTGACCTGACATCTTCACTGGGAGCACCAGCCTTCACAGTCCAAGGTGATGTTTGGACTGATACTGTCCATGTGTATTGGGGATGGATGGTTACCAGTTGTCATTGCCTTTTATATTTCCATGGTCTTCCTTCACCAAAAGCCACCTCACGGTCTACTGATGCCTGCCGGGGTAGTTTATACGTGGTGCTTATTTCTTAAAAGGCCACAGCCAGGTCACACACTATTTAAAGCGCTACTTTATTTAAGACAACATTCAAGTGCTTCTTCTCCCTTTGCTATCTATGATTGCCCCATTTCAGTTTGCCATAGAACAGCTGTTTCGATATCCAGCATTTATCTGTTCTCCACATGCATCCAGCCCAGAGGGATTGTTAAGCAGATCATTGTTTTAATTCTGGCTACATTCCAGGTCCCCATTATTAGTGATCCTGTCTTAACATTTACTGTTCAGTTTGGCTCACAGGTGATGTTGATTAAATTGGATATGCCATCTGGGGTGGGTTTTCGTCCGGTAGGCACATTCAAGGCAGGGTACACCTACTGTTTCACTTTGGTCTGAAGCTTTATGCCACATTTGATGGCATTCTGGATAAGGTTTTGTGAAATCCAGGCTTGACTCCAGGCTTATTCTGTGAGTAGTTGTGTAAAATTGGGTAACCTACTTCACTACTTGGGACTTTGGTTTTCTAATGAATGAAACAAAGAGAATAAATATTAATTCACTCCTTCATTTGTTTCCTTGTTAATTTTTAACCATTTATTAGGCAGCTACTTTGTGTCTGATACTATGCTAGATGTAAAGAACTATGGAGCCTAGAGAACAAAGCAACACAATCTGCCCCCCAGGAATCACAGGATTTCTCAAAAAGGGCATGATCATTGAGCTGCATCCTAAAGATGATGAGCTCCAAACTTTGCCCTGACAGTGTGGCCCAGTTGGTTGGAGCATTGTCCTTTGACCAAAGGGTTGCTGGTTCATTTCCCAGTCGGGGCACATGCTTGAGTTGCAAGTATTCTCTCTCATCAGTGTGTCTCTTGCTCCCTTCCTCTCTCTTAAAAAGCAATGAAAAAATATCCTCAGGTGAGTAGAAAAGTAAATAAGAAAGAAAGGATTTAAAAAGAGCTCCAAACTTCGCTTTTGTGCATTTTGACAATCAAAATGGGCATTTTGATTGTGTCGAGGTTACACAATTTCATCCCTAGTTATTGTGAAAAAATCAAACATGTACAAGTTTTTAATTTGTTATTTCATTAGTTCATTTAAATAAGCAAAGAAGCCTTGAATGCATGTGTGATGCAGCACATAGGATTGTTCTGAGGATCAAATGGTGTGATGTGCAAATGCACACCTTTCGAAATGCTGGAGGAAGCTCTTCCAAAATGCCAGTGACATTGCCCGCCCCACCTATCCCAAGAGACTAAGACTAAAGAAAAAACAAATATGAAAGAACACTGGAAATCAAAAGCACAGACAGTAATAAGAGCAGTGATGGTTAACACTTGTTCGGATCACACAGTGCACTGCGCAGTGTTCTGAATGTTTGACTTGCATCAGCTCTTGTAATCCTCACAGCAAGCGACACGGTAGCTCCTGGAAGTGAGTCACGTGGAACAGTCAATATTGGACCATTTCTGACCTACAAAAATGGCAATTTTATATAGTTCGACCTATTATTACTTCACTGTTTTACAGATGAAGAAATGAGGTGCAAATTGGTTAATGCACCCAAGATCACAGAATTAGCAAAATATTGTTATTTTTCTTATTATTTATGGACATGTTGAATCTGTTAGGGTTCCTGAGTTACAAGACTAAAAAATCCAAAATGCCTAATTTTAAAAAGAAAAATAATTTATTGGGAGGTTATGGAGCTACTCAGAGTCAGGAAAAGCTGAACCGCAGAGTACTTCCGGAATTCCACTGCTTCTCACTACCTCAGGGCGTCACCCTCTGCCAAGCCGCCACCACCCCTCACCTGGGTGAGTGCAGGAGCCCCCTAACTGGTCCCCAGGCTTCTGCCCTTTTCCTGCCTCAGGAGACTTTCAACCTAGTGGAGGGATAGATCATGTTTAAATGTAGGCCAAGTGATGTCACTCAACTACTGAAAACATTCCATGGCTCCAGTTGTACTCAGGGGCAAAGCCAACAGGTTTCCTCTGACTAAGGAGGTCCTACTTGATCTGCCCCAGACCCCCCCACACACACACCTTGGACCTCACCTCCTACCTTCCTCTCCCTCCGTTCCTCGCTGCTGCAGTCACACATTCCCTGAAGACCCAAGGCACAATCACACCTCAGACCTGTAACTCCGGGTCTTTTCCCAGACCACCATGGGGTCACTCCCACACCAACTGTTTTTTTCTCTCTGAGATCTCCTTTTACCCTCCATTTAACACTTTAAAGCCTTCCTAAGAGAGACTCAGCCTTCTTCCTGCCATCCTTCATATTTTTATTTCTGTAGCACTTACTACATTCCCACACACTTCATGTTTGCCATTTTATATCTATTATTGGTCTTAAGTAAAATATTAGGAAAGACGTATTTGACTATTTTGCCCAGTAATTGACAACTAAATAAATACTTGTTGAGCGAATGGATAACTAGGCCTCAGAAAAATAAAACGAAAAGAACAAATGAAACAAAAGTAGAGTCTTGGGGATCCAGGAAGTTTCAACTACTTCCTGGGTAATTGTGTTCAAAATGCAATTCTTAGAAGAAAGATGGATGAGCCCCGGAGCTGAGGCCCCAGGCCCACCCCTGGCCAGGACAGGAGAGGGCACATAGGGGTCCCCGAACAATTGCAGGTGGCTGCCCTTAACTTCTATGTCATAAAAAGGGGAGTGGATCCAGGCCTGTGAAAACTAATGGCCCTGCCACCCTTATACACGCAGACCTTTCTGATTGGATTCTTAACTTTTTTGTTGTATTTTGCAGGCACTTAATATATGGTCTAATATTCTCCAGAAACAGTGGACATCCATAAAAATTTCTATTTAAAAATCACACTTCTCAATGCAGACCATTATGGTTTCCTTTAGGATGATTCTCTTTCTGTGGTTCTGAGTAAACTTTAAAATATGTGAAATTAGAATGCCCGTGTATCTTCTAGGACAGTTTTTGAACTCTTGTATTTAGGAATTTTATTTTATCTTGTAGAAAACACAGGAATTATCAGCTTCTAGTACCTCTTTTCTTCTGCTCAAAATAAAATAAATATACTGATTTTGCTGATAAAAAGGTAATATGCGCTGATTGAAAAAAATTAAAAAATGCAAAAGCATATAACATAGAGCTCCCTCAATCTTGTCTGTCTGCTTGCTTCCATTCTATGACACAGATGAGCCCTCTGTTATTATGTAGGATGTGTACTTTCAGTTTGCTGTGATGTCACAGACTATTGTAAAAGCACTCAGTAGAAAAATATTATTCACACTGCTGTATAAACTACATGTTTGATAAGTAACCATTATACATATTGTTCTTCAAATTGCATTCTTCACTTTATATTCTATCATGCACCACATTGGTCTACTTTACCTTATTTAAAAGTTGTATACTGTCCCATTATGTGAATACATCATCACATATTTAACCAACCCTTTAATTATGGACACTACTGTTAAAGACAAGGCTGCAGGTAAAGGTATATGAACTAAGAGGTACAAATTGGTAATTACAAAATAGTCACAGGGATGTACAGTACAGCATAGGGAATATCATCAATAATATGATGCCAGGTAGATAATAGACTTATCAGGAAAATCACTGCATAAACTACATAAATGTCTAACAACTGTGCTGTACACCTGAAACTAATATAGAATAATATTGAATGCCAATTATAATTGAAAAACTAAAAAAGAAAAAGTGCTATATGGATGCTACAAAAAAGAAGACTACAACTGACATCATTTAATATAAATGCCCATTTTTCTTTTTAGGATAAAGTCCAAAAAATACAATTACTGAGTCAAAATGTAGATATATTTTACATTCTGATACATATTGTTAGGCTGTACTACAGAAAACTTATCACAATGTATCCTCCCATCAACGATGTGTGAATAATGCTTACTTCCTAACACCATCATCCAATGGAAGGCACAGAATCTATTGGGATGTCTGTGCATTCTAGATACCATTCTAAATTCTAGACACCAGGTCTTACACAGTGCCATCTCCACTGGTAATTGCACCTAAGTCAAAGTAGAGTAAATCAGGTAAGTCTGGCCTAACTCAACACAGCTCTAAAAACAGCAGCCCACACTCTTGCACAGTCAAACGGTAGACACTGGAATAAGTGTATGGTCTTAGGTGGGGGTTTTAATGATTTCAACAGGACTGGCCAGTATCTGAGTAGACAGATAAACAGAAATGTGACATTCGGAAACTGTCAGCCAGCAATACCTAGTATAGGACACACGCACCACTACTTCACACTCTCTGGCCTTTAGCAGACAAAAGTAATTCCAATGATCTAGGCTCCACCTTTGATTCCTTCACAGAATTGTCTCTGGCAGCCATGACAAACTCATTACAGTAAACGCATCAAGTACAACCTATTTGCCGTCCCTAAACTTACAGAGTGGTGTGCCAGAAAAATGGACCCAGAAGATACAGAATTCTCACCAGGATGTATGTTAGGGGAGAGGGGGAAGTTACTGGTGTCATCTGATTGGAAACTTTAAATCTGTTTTTGAAAATTCTACCTAATGAAAAATAATAATTAATATTTGATTCAGAAAGAGTCTAGTCAGAATCTTTCTGGTGATGGAGACGAAAGTTGCCAAGATAGCAACTGTATGTATTGATTTCTTAAAACAATGAGAAATTTTGTATTTTTGTCTGGCATTTCTTCAATGGTATGTATATTTCAATAGATAAAACGTAGTGTGCTGTCCCAAATTTTCAAAAAAAAATCTTGATATTATGTTAGTAAAAATAGCTACTGCTAGCTGCTATGAGAAACAACCCTCAAATCCCAGTGGGTTAACGATACAGCAAAATCTGTTCCTTGCTCCCCCCAAAAGCCAGAGATTTTCCTGGGTGCCTCTATCAAGTGGTGGCTATAGGATCCAGGCTTTGTAGCGCATGTTGTCAACACATTGTTACTTGGAAAGGAGAGCCAAAATCATGAGAGATCACACGGATGGTTTTCTGGCCAGTCCTGGAAGTGGTGTACATCACTTCCAAATGACCAGCACCTGATCCCACAGCCCAATCAAAAGGAAGCTAGGAAATGGGGACTCTCAGAAAGAGGCAGCCAGTCACTGCCACAGGTACACAACCAGGCCTGGACATTTTATCATTCGTTGTAAGTCTAACAGCAATATTCCCCTTCTTTAAATTTCAGAGGGAAAACCAGTGTGCTATGTTTCAGTGGATTCTTCCTGAAATTATTGCATTTTGAGTATGACCAAATTCACACATCCTTAGGTCTAAAAACAGAAGTGATCTCTAGAGACACCTCGGATGAATTCACTTCTGGTAGGTCACGTTCTCTCCAATGACTCTCACCTCTTTTCACCACTAAGAATTCTCTTAATTATTTTTCTCCTGGGTCTTTGTATTTAGAAATAAGTTGTCTACCAAACCCTACTTAGGGAGCAACAATATTCATTTTCCCAACATGTTACTAATTAACATATAAAACTGCAAATCAGAAGTTGTGTGCAGAACGTGGGGACTAGTCTTGCACTGAGTTGATGTAAAACCAGCCAAATGCAAAGAAACCTGGAGTTCCAGTATATTTGTGTTTCTCTTGGTGTTAGGAACTGAATTATGTGTCCCCCAAACTCAGATGTTGAAGCCTAACACCCGCTGTGGCTTTACGGAGAGATAAGGCCTGTAAGGAGGTAATTAAGCTTAAACGAGCCCCTGTGGGTAGGGCCCTTATCCACTAGCACTGGTACCTTCATGAGAAGAGGAGGCACCCGAGCTTCTCCTTATGAACAGAAGAAAGTCCATGTGAAGAAGACATAAGAAAATGCTGTCTGTAAGTCAGGAGGAAAGGTTTCATTAAAAACCAGCTGGGACCTTGGTCTTGACCTCCAAGCCTCCAAAATTGTGAAAGAAAAATAATTTCTGCTGTTTAAACCACTCAGTCTGTGTGGTATTTTGTTATGGCAGCCTGAGCAGACTAATACATTCAGTTAAAGGTAAAAGACTTTTTTGTGCATCTTTAAAATGTGAAAAAGACCTCAAATATTCACTCTGTCATAGTCGATTGTGATTGGAATGATCTGTGTTATCCTCCTTATCTAAAGAGCTTTATTTAATGAAGGGTAATATCAAATCTCAAATCTCCCTGCTGCTAGGTGTGATTATATATCAAGCACCAGGCATCAGAAAGCCCTAGGTAGAGGAAGAATCAGCTCCATAAACATGAAATTACATACAATTTGATGTTTGTTCTTTAATAGAATGTCCCACCTATTGGAAGTTCAAGTTCCATCTTTAATATTCTCTTAGGCAATCTTTACAGATAATCATACATGTGCACTAAATGATGTTGAAACTGTCAATCCAAGTTACTATTTATTGACTAGCTTAGAGGATGGGCTGAAGGAATCATGACAATTACATAAAACATTTTGATCTCCCACTAGCAAAGTATTTTACCATCCCCCTTCAAGGCAGGAATCAGTACTAATAGGTGCAGAAAAAGTGAGGCAAATGCCAGGATCATTCTTTTTAAAGCTTAGAACCATGTTTTGCAAAGAGATGCTATCTTTGGCATTCTCCATTGCAACCTCTCCATGTATGACCTTAATCTTTGTCCTTCCTTAGCCAGCTCCTCTGTGATTACTACACACACACAGAATGTGAAGACTGTTAGAAAGCAAGATTTTGCATTTTAATAATAAATGCGAACACACACTTACCCAGTGCATTTTACGCCTGCTTGCAACAAAAACAGCTGAACAGATTGTGATGGAATTCAGAGACTGACAGTCTGACAAAAAAATCCCTTTTTGTCTAAAATCTGGCTTCCATAGGTTTTTGCAAATCTAAATATTTGATTTTGCACTGGAAAAGGAGCCAGTCTTATGTACAATTTATAAAATAAATGTGTAGATACATGTTTAAAAATCCCCAAATTTTGTCAACACATACTGTCCAACTTTAAAGATTACCCACACCCCCCATTTTTTTCCCTATGATTTGGGTGTGTTTTCCTTCTGCCTTTTAGGCTTTAACTATATTTATCTAATAAGAACTCTTTTTGCAAAGCAGTGTTTCAATAGTGATTTAAACAGTAGTTTCAGTGTCAAATTGGCCTTTCCACAGCAGGGAGTTTTAAGCCTTGCTGTATTATACTTCCAAGACACTCAGGAGCTGGAGTTAGGAGATATAATATTTTCTTTGAAGTTCGCCTTTCACTACACACTGGGATGCAAACAAGATTCAGTTACTCAGCAGTCAAACAATTCCATCACACAGAGAACAGGGTCCAATATTGTACCAAATTTTCTAATTATGTCTTTGTGATATTTGCTGCATGAGGTTAGGTGAAAGCAGACTAGAATCAATATAAAACTCCTTGTCTAAACAGGACATCTGAGCTTTGAGATATTTATTTATTGCCTCAAAATACACCTTTGGCAAATCATAATTATAATAAATGTAACTTAATTAGGGAAAACATTAAAGTATTTCTGATCAAGTCACACATATGTTAAAGGTACTTATTGTACCAGAGATATGTACGACCAGACTATAACTACATGTGAAGTTCCAGGTTTAAACAGATACATTTTCTTCCCATGTGTATTACTATATTGCCTTCATGGTTTATATATCACAGCAACTCAGTTGCCTTAAAGCTATTTCTTTAAGGGATTTCTTAATCATTTTCTATCCTGAGAGTTGGACTTTCTCCTTTTATAAGATTTTTGAAGTTCATGCATGATTCTTTTCTTATTAATATTTCAGAAAGAGAAAAAACAACAATAGACTGCCAAGGAGGCATCTCACCCATGACAGAGAAGTAAGGTGTCGAAGAGCATTCAAGGACCCAATAAAAAGTATCATGAACTATTGCTCATAGAAGCTGCAGGGAAATTGGAAGGGGCTGTAGATGCAGAGTGAGGTGCGCCAGCCCAGCACCCTGTAGTTCTGAGGAGCTGAGGAGCTGAGGGAAATACTGTTTCACTGCACAAACATAACTATTTCACTATGGTTCGAAACTTCAATAAGAATTCTGATGTACTTTAGCAGTCATTAATCTGTAGTAGCATCTGAAAACAACATTTGGAGTGATTTATATTTTAGAAAAAGGAAGATTTCAACTCCTGGTCAAATACAGGCATGAGTAAACATGGCTCACCTCCTCACACAATCACAGCAACAGTTACAACTAAATTACAGAACAGCTGTCTCCCAGAACCATCAGAAAACCGAGCTGTAGTGAAGCCGGACAACCAAGGAATTAAAGAAGCCACATTCATTCAGACAGGTAGGAGTGGTGTAGACACAAAACAAGCTGGCCCCACACTTGCATATGGTAGGTAAAAAACATGGAGGGATATCCCAGGAATGAGGAATCCCAGCCCTACACTAGGACCCCAGTCAGGGTACCAGTGCCAGGAAGGTAAGTTCCCATAACTTCTGGCTGTAAAAATCAGCTGGGGCAGGGTGGTAGAAAAAACTGTGAGATTTTCAGGCATCTCCTCTTAAAGGGCCCCCAGTGAACTTAGGACTTTCTCAGATTCATTCCCTCTGGGCTCCAGCACCAGGGCAGCAGCTTGAAGGGCACCAATGGCATAGGGGGAGAAACTAAAGTGCCTGTCACCAGGGCAAGTGCCAAGGGACAGCTTCCTCCTGGACAAAACACCGAAGGCCAGGCAGCAGCCGTTGTCTCTTCCCCTCTGAGCCCTCCCCCACACAGAGCCACAGACCAGTGGTACTATGGTAGAGACGCCATCACAGGTTTAGAGGAGTTGCCACAACCCAGAAATTACCTAAGGCTCCATCCCACCCAACTTACAGGTGTGCTTTCCTACATTAGACCACACTACTAAGATAGGGGATGGAAGCAGCTCTACCTAATACATAGAAACAAACACAGAGATGCTGCCAAAATAAGGAGACAAAGATAAATGGCCCAAATTAAAGAACAGAACAAAACTCCAGAAAAAGAACTGAACAAAATGTAGATAAGCAATCTATCAGATGCAGACTTCAAAATGCTGTTTATTAGGATGCTCAAGGAGCTCATTGGGTACTTCTACAGCATCAAAAAAAACCAGGCAGAAATAAACTTTACACTAAGTGAAATAAAACAAAAATTTACAGGAATCAATAGTGGAGTGGATGAAGTCTAGAATCAAATCAATGATTTGGAATATAAGGAAGGAAAAAAACAATCAGAACAGCAAGTAGAAAAAAAGAATTAAAAAAAAGAGGACAGGCTAAGGGACCTCTGGGACAACTTCAGACATACCAATATCAGAATTATAGCAGTATCAAAAGAAGGGAAAAAGCAAAAAAGTTGAAAACTTATTTGAAAAAATAATGAAAGAAAACTTCTCTAATTTGGTGAAGGAATAGACATTCAAGTCCAGGAAGCACAGAGAGTCCCAAACAAGATGGACCCAAAGAGGACCACACCAAGACGCATCATAATTAAAATGCCAAATGTTAAAGATAAAGAGAATATGTTAAAAGCAGCAAGAGAAAAGCAGATAGTTACCCACAAAAGTAGTTTCCATAAGACTATCAGCTGATTTCTCAAAAGAAATTTTGCAGGCTAGAAGAGACTGGCAAGTACTCAAAGTGATGAAAAGCAAAGGCCTACAACTAGATTACTCTCTTCAGCAAAGTTATCATTTAGAATCAAAGGGCAAATAAAGTGCTTCCCCAGACAACATAAAGCTAAAGGAGTTCATCGTCACCCAGAGCTTATTATATGAAATGTTAAAGAGACTTATTTAAGAAAAAGAAAATCAAAACTATGAACATTAAAATGGCAATAAATTCACAACTATCTACAACTGAATCTAAAAAGACAAACTAAAAAAAACAGCAGAACACAAATAGAATCATAGAACACAAATAGAATCACAGAGATCATTTGGAGATCAGTTGGGAGGGGGAGAATGGGGAAAAAAGGTACAAGGATTAAGCAGTACAAATTAGCAGGAACAGAATAGGCAGGAGGATGCTAAGAATAGCAGAGGAAATGGAGTAGCCAAAGAACTTGTATGCATGATTTGTAGACATGAACTAAGAGGGGATTGCAGGGTGGAAGGGGGGGTAAAGGGGAAAATTGGGACAACTGTAAAGGCATCCTCAGTTATATATATATTTTATATATATATAAAATAAGAAAAAGGAAGACATCAGGACTTAGAGGCTTCAGAGAGTTAGTTATTTGAGGCCTTACAGATAATTAGTGGTGCAGTAAAGAAGAGAAAGAGACGCTCTGTCAAAACAAGGTGCCACCGGGCGGACTTCCTTGGGGGCAGCTTTAGTTAATCAGGAGGGCCTGCTCTGCTACAGGCACGAGCCAATGCTCTGGCCTTCTGTAGTGATGGTTTCAAAGTAACAGATCGTGGAAAAGGAGTGAGAAAGTAGAAACACTAAAACATTAACTGGCAGTCATATCTGGGAGCTGGGACTTTTCCTCTCCTGATACATTTATTTTTCCAACATTATAAAAATGAGCAAGGATGAATTGTGTCATCAACAAAGCATAAGTGGAAGCAATAATGATACCCTTCAGTTCCGAATAGATAAATAAACTGTGGTATATCCAGGCAATAGAATGTTATTCAGCACTAAAAACAAATGAGATATCAAGCCATAACCAGACATGGAGGAAAAGTCAGCTCATATAACTATGTGGAAGAGGCTAATCTGAAAAGGCTATGTGCTTTATGATTTCAACTGTATGCTCGTCTGGAAGAAGTGGTTTCCAGGGGGCTCCGGGGCAGGAGGGAGGGATGGATAAGCAGAACACAGAAGCTTTGTAGAGCAATGAAAACTATATGACATTATAATGATGCACAGTACTATAATGATGTATACGTGTATATACATTTACTCAAAACTTTGAATATACAACACCAAGAGTGAATTCTAATGGAAAGCATGGACTTGTATGTGAGTATAATGTGTCGATGTAAGTTCATCAGTTGTAATAAATGTACAACTCTGGTGGGGGCTGTTGATAATGGGGAAGGCTGTGCCTATTTTGGGGCAAGTGGTATATGGGAACTCTCTGCACAACCCTAAAATTACTTTAAAAAATAAAAAGAAAGTGTTAAATATGCAAAAGGACAAAACCAAAAGTCAGGTTAAGAATGAAGAAATATGTGTTTTGGAGAAATTAATAAGTATTGTCATACCCTGTTTCTAACACCAGTAACTCACTGTAGACCAAGTTGTCATCTTGTGCAGTATCGTTTTAAAAAACAAAAGCCAGCAGGTCACCAGGGTGAAAAAGGTAAATGCTCAAAGCATTCGACCATATGCCATTCAATGTTTATTCAGAAAAGTTTGTGATTGTAAAAATAAACATTATTTAAGCCATATTCGACAGAAATGCAAAGATGCACAAAAAAATCATCCTCCAAACGAAGTTTCACAAATTAAGTCATTGACCTGCATTGAATTGAACGCCAAACAAGGTGCCCCTTCTTCTAAAGTAATGAATATTCTTCAAACGACAAGGGAGTGAGAGCTGCTGTTTGATGCTGATGACATTGAAAATTTAGGAGAACGGAAATCCCATCATTTTTCATTTGTATGCAAATTTGTCTGTTCCAGAAATTAACCCCTGGACCCCACGTCAGTTCTCATCTCCAGGAATTTTCTTTGCCTGCACCACACGGTGTAGTCTTGTCACTAACCTGAGGTCACCAGGCCTCCCCAGTTTAAAAACAACCATCATCTCCAAAGTCATCATGGTGCTTTGTTTACCCTCATTACTGGAGGATAAAGAGCAATAGAAGCCTGTTGTAAAATGCACATCTCTAAGGCCAGCCCCGCCTGCCGGCAGCATTGAAATGCAAACCACATCCTACTTTGGCCAAACAGCTCTCATTGACCACTGCCGCTCCCAGTCCTAAGGTGAACCCCACACAATAGACCAATCTTATTACCCTCCTTTTCAGCCAGATCTTCAACTGTTAAAAAGTTCCTGTTACTTCCCACCTTAGACAAATGTCACAATCTGCATGTGAAGAGGAGAGAGGTGATTGAGGTTTTAAAATGATGTGGATTTAATTATGCTAATTTGGACGGCTGTAAAGCATTTCAGTAGAGCTGCATAATAGGGTGAGCCAATACAGGTGCCCTTCGCTGTAGGGGCTTAATTTTTAACCTAGGTAGTTTTAAAAGAGAAAGGGGATTCAAAAGCATGAGCCATTTAAGATTTGTAGGGGGAGGTCCACCAGAGTTCTAAAATATTCAGCAGGCTTTACAAGCATGGAAGAAAGAGCCAAAAAAAAAAAAACACTCTTGATGGAAACCTTCAAATTTGTCTATAATTAGCACAGACAATATTAAATGATGAGTTTATCAAGAACTGATGTAAGATAACATGAACTTAGAATTTGGAGATTAAAAATAACCTTTATCCCCCTCTCTGAAAAAAAATACAAAATGGAAATGATGATAAAAAAGTAGCAAGAAATTTTTATTTTTTTAAAAGGAACACTGAACTTTGGTGACAAAGTGAGTTTACCTCACCGTGTATCTGACATGACTTTCATTCCACTAGTAACAACATGAAGATTTATTCAATGTCATTAGTGGGAAAATAATATTCATTCAGTTTTTAAATTGCTATATAACACCATTTTGGCTTTGAGAGGGGTTGGGGTGAATCCCTCAGCAAACTATTGAAATTGTGGTGAGTCTGAAGAATGACATGCTATCCTGTGAGTTCACAGGGTCCAGCACAAGTAAAGCCTGCCTGAGCATGGTTGGTAGGGTAATAACGTGGGTATAATAATTTATAGTTTTAACTTGAACACTTCACCTAAAATGTCATATGGCATGCTTGAGTGTGATATTGTTATGTTTTAGAATTACATGCTTATGATTTTGCAATAAAAGATTTTGTGATAAAAAGGGGGCATTGTTTGTGCTGGGCTCCTGTGTAAAGATGCTTAAAGAGCACCGGCTGGTTAATACAGTGCTCTTGAAGGAGGCCCTGTTGAAAATATATTGGGCAGGCCAGTTATAATAGTGTGAATGGAGAGGAGGAAGAATTGGGACCTTTTGTGGCTTCTTTTTTTTTTTGGCTCACTGAGGTAGGGAGGTCTGAAAACGCTCTTCTGTCCTGTTCACCTCTGAGTAACGCTTTCCTCAGGGCCCAAGCTGTCCCCACAGACACTGAGTTTCTCCTCCTAGGAGGCCTATTACATTTCCAGAAGACAAAGAGCTTCTAAATGAATCATCTTCCTTTCTCCCAGCCATTTCCTTCTTGACCTTGTCAGGCTCCTCTTCTGTGCCTTTTCCTTTGTCCTGTACTAATCAGAGATGTAATTTGCTGGCAGAGAACAGAAAAGAAAAGCAGGGGCATCTGTCCCATGTTCCACACAGAGGTTGGAGAGTGACCCTTCCCATCCTGCCCCAGTTTTGGTGGAAACACATAGATTTGGGCATGAATTTTCACTCTGGTTTTTACTAACTCTTCAGACCTTGAAAGAGTTATTTTTCTATGATTTAATTGATTTACTAAATGAAATAATCATTTATAGTTTATACATTTGTTGGTGTCACATATGTGCTAAGGATTCTGTCCAACACATAGGAAGTATACATGATACTTGTTCTTTTCTTCTCCTCACCACCCACAATGCTTTGCACCTTCTCCATCCCAGCACCCACCCCCCACCTCTCTTCTCATTGAAACACAGCTTCTTTATTCATGTTATTTGGGGTACCATCATATTATTTTCTCCATTCCTGAACATGTACTCTTCTTAATCTGTTTTATTTTCTTTCTTCTGCCAATTTATAGAAAAGGTGCCACTCAGATTAGTCAAAGATTTGATTTCTGCAGCCATATGATTCTGTTCTTAAAATAGCAGAGAAAGAGCAATAATAATAAGAATGGCGGCAGTCTCTTAGTAAATAATACTTTAATAAAATTAATAAATAATTATAATAATAGGATTCTTGTTTCTAACAGCATGGCAACCTAAAGTAACACAACATTTTTTTCTGCTACTTTTTAGAAGTACCGTAGGTGCTATAAAAATATAATATATATAGCTTGAAAAACAAAATGCAATTCTCTGCTTCAGAAGTAAAAAAGAAATTTGCCGTCAGAATGGCAAGGACATGGATGACACACAGTAACAATGGGAGAGAGTGGACTAAGTAAGGGGCAAGAACACCTGTTTCCACTTGCTACAACGGAAGAAAAAATTCCCAGCAAATACCAAACCCAAAAGATGTGCCTTCTGCAAGTTTAGAGTATATTCAAATAACCCAAGTTTATACTACTCGGGTTATTTGAAAATATCAAATAATAAATCGAATGTACAAAAAAAGGAAATGAATGTAACAGAAGCAAACCCCGCACCTGTGTTCAGGGATACTGACAAAGCCTGGGATGCCCAGGAATCTTACAGCAGAAGAAAAGCTCATGACACAAAAATGAGAAGCTATAAAAGAAAATTATTTTCCATAAGGGAGGGTCAAGAGACAAACAACAGGAAGATTAGCACCCTTAATATTTTAATATAATAAAAGAATCTGACTCTATAAAGTAATATGTTGAGAGATAAAATAAATTAAAGAAGGAATAGAGATAAAAATGAAAGAATAGAATATAATAGGAAAGGAAAGGCAAATCTGAAAAATAATGAAATAAAATGCACAAAAATGAGACCCTGGCTGGGTGGCCCAGGTGACTGAAGCATGGCCCCATGCACCAGAGCCGTTGCAGGTTTGATCCTGGTCGGGGCACTGCGCGGGAGGCAACCAATCAGTGTCTGTCTGTCTGTTTCCCTCTCTCTCTTTTCCTCTCTCTCTAAAATCAGCCATAAAAACATATCCTCGGGCCCTGGGCAGTGTGGCTTACTTGGTTGTCCTGTAAACCAAAAGGCTGCGGGTTCAATTCCCAGGTCAGGTCACATACCTAGGTTTCAAGTTTGGTCCTCATGCGGGGTTCATATGAGAGGCAACCAATTAATGTTTCTCTCTCACACATCGGTGTTTCCCTCCGTGTCCCTCTCTCTCCCTTCCCCCTCTCTAAAAAAAATCAATAGGCAACTAGGAAGAAACCTCAGTTTATCTAAAGAGCACCATTTTTTCTGAAGGAGATTTTTCATTAGTAAAAATAGAATCAGCATGAAATTGAGTAATACCTTCAAAGTGCTATGGTAAAATAATTGTCAACTTAGAATTTTACATTCAAATCAAATATAATGAAAGATAAGACTATGGTACATTTTAAGTAAAGACTGATAGAGTTCACTATCCTCTGATTCCTTACTGAAAGAAAGAAAACACTAAAGACTGTACTTACTAAGGAGAACATTGAACCAGAAGAAAGGAAAAGGGCAAACTATGGCACTCAAAGAATTTGGCAAATATGTTGGTAAATCTAAATAAATATTGACATAAAGATATAATGCCTTAGTGTAGGGGTCAAAACCAAAGGAGAAGTAAAATAATATGTTAATGGTAGAAGAGTGTAGTAATTGGAGATTAAAACAAATATGTCAAATGTGCTGTTAGAAAAATTACGAGCACCATTGAAGAATATAAATAGAATATGTAACTTTCATTTAATAACAAAAAACAAGGTAAAATAGTACATCTAAGTAGGAATAGGGAAAAATTACAAAGTGGAATATGATAAATAGAAATGTAATTTAAAATCATAGACAATCCAAATATTTCATGAATATTTCAAATGTATATGGAATTAGAACTAACACTTGACACCTATTGGCCAATACTCATGTTTCTAGAACAATTTTTAGGAAGGCTTGGATATAATAATTTGGGGAGTCCACTTGGAGAAGATGGGATTCTTTAGTAGAGAACAACCAAAATGAAGAGAGAGGGTTCAATTGCAAATGCCCACCTGAGACAAATTATGCAACAACAAGGAGTAGAAAAATAAAGAGAGAGTGTGTGGTACATGGTAAAAGTCATTGGACTACATCAGGAAATTTGTGATTTTGTTCTAGATCTGCCACTAATTTTGTGATCTTATATGATTGATTTATCTCCTCTACTTTTTTATTTCATTGTGGCTACAATGAGGGATTAGAGTGATTATAATTTTTTAACAAGAAGAAAACCATGATTGTTTGAGGTGGTGACAGGGGTTGGGGAAGAGGCACTCTAAGATCTCCCTTCTCACGTCCTCATGAATCCCCTGCACTAGACACTGGGCACCACTGGTTCTAGTCTGGCTGTTAGTAGGGAAAGGGTTTGTTTTCAAAGGAGTCTCCGGCAGCACCATTCACTGCCTCTCCAACAACCATCCTTTCTCCTTCTTCCCCACAGAAGAGAATACCAATTTTGATCAGGTTGGCAATACGGTCCTCATTCCCTCCCCTGCTAGGAAAGGCCGTATGACATAGGTCTATCCATCTATCCAGTGAGACATCGAGGGAAGGCTAATACAGATTCTGGAAAAGCTTTCGCTTTCTTTATGTCTAAACGTGCACCAACCATCTTGCAGCCTTGAAGCAACATGGCTGAGTGAAGAACCGAGAGAACTACATTAAACTCTCTCCTGACACCCAAGGCTATCAGCTACTCCCTTTCAAACATTTTGTGAAGGAGATAATGCAATATTTTTTTTTAAGTCAAGTTTTTGATTTTGTGTGACTTCAAGCTAAACACATTCTTACCTGCTGAAAAAGAATGACAGACGAAGGTTTAACTGTGTGTATGCAGAGTCCACATTTAGCACTGATGATGAGTCATAAGACTGACAAATTAAAATATGAATTCACAAAAGAAAGTCAAATTTTACATTCTATTTGAACTCTGCAAAATGTGAGATATTTTACATTTGTTACTGGAAGTTTTAAAAATATATTAATTAGCATATGTATGTGTTTGGGTACAAGTATAGATAGGTACATATATATGTGCACATATCTATGCACATATGTACAAATATATTTATATGTGCATACATGTGCACATGTATGTATGTACATATACATATTTTGTATGTGCAAGTGTGTATATAAAATACATATAATATGATATAATATAATATATTATGCTGCAGTAGCAAGACATTTATTGAACAAACTTGAAACTGAACCTCCAATACATGAATGCCCTTAAAGATTATCTCACAAGTTTGAAGCAGATATTACAGGTGTGGTAAAACATCTAATGCTTAAATCTACCAAAATCTGAGAAATACTTTTGTAAATTGGCAGAGCAAATAAAAAGCATAGAATTGCCACCCTCTTTGATTTTACATATTTTGACTTTTAGCCTCCTGCCTTCTGCTGGAGAGTTAACTTCAGCAGAAGGCATTAAAAAATCCATGTCACCGAGACACAATCTAATCTGAGTAATTTGTCTCCTATAAAACATAATAGATTTATATAACATTCATAATCAATAAACATATGCTACTAGAATTCATGTAAGCTCAATGAGGACATTTTTTATATTTGTATGTTACTGATTTTTCTTGGACTAGTCAATATTTATTCAAAAATATATTTGAGGTACCAGTTTTAATAGTTTCTTAAAACCTTTAGCGTGAACGGAAAAACTACTGTCTCACATTTCATATAAATGTTTTAGAACTTTGCTTGATGGTCTAAAACAGAGGTAAAGACAAATCTCACTCTAAGGTTTTGTGCTATGTAAAGAATGGGCTGCTTTTTAGGTAGAATTTGAATTGAGGCAAGGGTTGGGATTGGAGGACACGTACTTTTCTATTTCTTTTTATAAGTCAAGAACCTGTAACTTTTTAGTTAAAAAAAAATCAGAAAACCACGAATGCAATGGAAGACAGCATGAACCATGACCTTCACTTGATTTAGCTCATTCAAATGACATTACTCAATATATATTTATTGAGCCAGCTGCACATTCTAAACACTATACTAGGCTCAGGATTTAAAATGCTGAACAAAATAGGTGCAATTCTTATTCTCATGCAACTTACCTTCTATTATAAAATTAATTAAAGAAATAATTTTACCCAAACTCATAACTCCAAGTGCAATGAGAAAAAAATGGTAGGAGCTCGGAGAGCTATAACGACTGGTCTTGATTCAGCCTGGTGAGGGCAGACCATGAGTCTCGAAAGAGAACATTCAGGCTGCAATTCAAAAGATGGGGAGACACAAAGCAAAGCCAGGTGTGCCCACCAAAATTTACTGTACAGTAGTCCTGAGGTGAAAACAAGTTCACGAGGGACCTTAAAGCAAGTAACAAGTGACTGTGTTTGGGTATCCATAGTCAAGTAAAGAGGCCATGACTTGCTTTCTAAGTAATCACTGACATGTTGCTTATTTCTTTAAAACTCAGGGCCCAGCTTGGCAGGATATTGTGATAATTGAATGAGATTATGTACATACCAGGGCCTGACAGCTAGTAGACTTTGAATAAAATTAAGCTTCCTATTTGTGTCTCTAATTGAAATTAAACTAAGCCATTCCACTTATTTTTATCTCCCTGAAAGTGCTGGTTTCGGCTATAATGGAACTTTCTTTAGGATTGGCTGTCTGATATCCCATGTGCCAATGCAAGGCAACCCATGTTTATTGGTTTAAGGTGTTCTTGGTCTTGTCTATCATTTCTCAGATTAGCTAGTTAGTTTCCATTCTTACCACTTCCCTTTTTAGTGAACACAACACCTTTTCTTATCAGAGGTCACCATCTTTATGAACCTACTACCCCAATTAGTCAGGGTTCGCCAGAAAAACAGAACTAAGGGGATGTGTATATATACATAAAAAGATCTTAAGGAATCTTAAGGTCTCATGAGGTTGTGGGGCCTGGAAAGTCTGAAATCTGCTGAGCAGGCAGCAGACTGGAGACTCAGGGAAAAATGGGTTATGCATCTCGAGTCTGAGACAGTGTGGAGGCCGAATGTCTTCTAAGGGAACCTCACTCTTTTCTCTTAAAACTTCCAACTGTCAGATGAGGACTCACATTATTGATGGTGATTTGCTTTACACAAGTCAACTGATTTCAGTATTAATCTAAGACATATCTTCACAGCAATGTCTAGACTGGTGTTTGACCAAAAACTAGGTACCACAGCCCAGCCAAGTGGATGCATAAAATTAATGGTCAAACCTGGCCATACCAATTCAACCTGATCTACACAGGAGTTTTGACCTGCTCTGTTTCTGACCTGAGCCAGTGCATCCCTCCTTAGGTAAACTGGTGGCCCCACTGCTCCTCTGAGGTCACCATACTGATGCTGAACTTAGTGCGGACACCCAATCGGCACAGCGCACTACAGCCCAGAACTCCTAGGCTGAAGCAATCCTCCTGCCTTAGCCTCCCATGTAGCTGGGAGTACAGGCGCATGCCAGCTCCAATTCAACTTGAGATCAGCGCTTTACCCAAAGGCTGCTGTCTCCTGTCTGGGCCTGGGTCTCTGAGGTGGCCTGAGGAAATGGAATTCCTCTCCACAGCCATGACTGCAGGCCAGCTGATGCTTGAGCCAATCCCAGAGGCCTGTAAAAGGAAACATCAGGGTAATCCATAGTGAGGACCAAGAGGCACTGACCCAGGAAGAAGTCAGTGAGCAGACACCACATGGCACAAGAAACCTTGATCAGTCAGAAGTCTGAGAGGGAAAGGAGGCTGGAGAGAGTGTGTGCAAGTGAAAAGTAGCAGGGTAAGCAGCATCAGATATAGACAGGGTCTGGAGGGTAGCAGCACTAGACAGTAGGGAGCTATAAACACCACCATTGAGGGCACAGAAAAGTAACTGAATCTCTAGAGGTGCACTCAGCCAGATGATATTTCAGTTCTCAAGTGAGTCTTAAATGTGCAGCTGCAGTTATGCCTGAAGAATGCTCCAGACTCATGACCACAACATCCCTGTTCTTCCAAATGTAGTAGGTTGTGTGAGTTAGGGCTGCTATAACAAAATACCATAGACAGGACAGCTTATAAGCAATAGACATTAATTTTTCTGAATGCTGCAATGGGGGGGCAACTTTGCCCACAAGTCCCCCCATCCGCCACAGATGAAAGTCTATACTACCAAGACATGATCTGCTTGGGAAGGAAAGGTGGCTGATCCCTCAAAGGGGAAGGGCCCTGAGCCCTTTCCTCCAGGGGCTTTTATTGGGTTGTAAACACAGGAATACAGGGTGGCAACGATCAAACAGTAGATAACATTTCAAAGAAATCTGAGGGCTTACTATGAGTCAGAGTCTGTCAGAAACAGAGTTTTAGGGTTTCAGCTCGAACCCTTAACATATGAATGAAAGCACTCTTAGCAAAGCAGGTTTCACAGGACTTTTAGGAATTCTTTCTTATGCCTGATTACCCTGGGGAACCCCCCATTCCCAGCACAAGGCTGCACCACCCTTTCTCATTGTTTTCAGGCTTAAGTCAGGCAAAGGAGGCAGATAGCCAAAGAATTCTCAGAGACTTCTCACAGACAGACTGAGGACTCAGGCCTCGTCAAAGCCGGGGGGCGAGGGTGAGGGTCTATTACCCTCTTTCTCCATAGCCCCACAAATCTTTCCCTGGGTCCTCCACGTGATCATGCTTGTCTTAAGTGATTCCTTCCTTGGGTAATCTTACCCATCATTGGCTAACTGATTAAGAATTGGAGGGTAGTTACGAAAAAAGGAGCAGAAGCAGTGCTCCTGCCAGGGAGATAAGCTTTGTCTCCTTAGTGGCGTATGGTCCAAAGGTTGCTCACTCAGCCTTAGCCACGGGGGGTTTCAGCTCCTGAAACCAGGCAGGGCCGTTCCCAACAGTACAAGATCAGGGTGCCACCATGGCTGGGTTCTGGTGAAATCCTGTTCCTTGTGGGTAGATAACGGTCTTCTCACTGTGTCCACCGGTGCTGGGAGGGGCTGCGAGCTCCCTGAGTCTCTTTTAAAGGGTTCTAATCCCATTGGTGAGGGCTCCACTCCTGTGACCTAAGCACCTCCCAAAGGCACCATCACCTGCGAGATTAGGGTTTCAACATATATATATATATTGGGGGGACACAAAACAAACATTCAGATTGTAGCACATGTTCTTATGTGGGGCCAGAGAGCCAGAGTTTTCTGGCCACAGACCTTGGCTTGCTCCCTTGAGCAGCTACCTCGTGGATGTGAGCCACAGGTGCCACACCGATGAAATGGAAACAATAATATTACCTACTTTAAAGCTGTAGTGAAAAATTAAATGGGATAGTGAACACTCCTAAAACAGTTAACATTGTGCTTGGCCAATAATTAGTATTTAATGAACATTAGCACTTATCATGAATGGTATCCATCTCCTCCATTAGAACCACACTGGAAATTTAACCTCTGGCCACTACAAATGCCTATTCTTTATGGATGATACTTTATTATATTTCATTTGCGTTTGTCCTGTGCCTTCTGTGTCTCCCATTAAAAGTTAAGAACCTACGATGTCTTTCACATTCCTTATGATGTCTCACAATTCCCAGCGACTGTCATTAATGTTAACAAGCATTAACTGAGAACATACTATGTTCGGAGCCCCCTCCAGGTCCTGCTCATGACAGCGGCCTAATGTGTTAATTATTAAGGAAACGTTTCATGAAGTTTGTGTACCAGGTCTCGGCACCAGTGTGAGAGTGTGATAATACAAATCAGGCTCTGCAGGGAGACACACAAGCTGCAAAAGCAAGCTCACGATTCATCAACTCACATCCAGTTTTCCACATTCATGAAGTGCCCGCTCTGTGCAAGCAGGACACTCTAGATTCAAAGGTGTTAGAAGGTGACTTACCCTAAATGTGTATTCATTTATTCATTTTTGTTTGAGGAGGTGATCTATGATTATATAATTTTTTAAAAGATTTTACTTACTCATTTTAGAGAGATGGGAAGGGAGGGAGAGAGGAGAGAAACATCCATGTGAAGGAGACAGATTGCTGGGCCTTCTCTCGCTCACCTCCCCAACCAGGGCCCCAGCCCGCAACCCAGGCATGTGCCCTGACTGGGAGTCAAACCAGGGACTTTTCAGTTTGCAGACTGGCACTCAATCCGTTGAGCCACATCAGCCAGGGCTGATTATGTAATTTTTTATTAGATACTAGCAGCATTCTTGACACTAAACACAGTGAGTTTCTGATCACAACAGTAGTCATTTATGTTCTATTTTGCATCACTTATTATCTCTGTTGAAGAAAGAAACATGATGGCTCTCTATTACCGCCAAATTCAAACAAGGCTTTTCATTTTGAAACTGAGTATTGTGTCTCTTCTAACCTTAACACCTCTCCTTTAAACCTGGCATTCACCTCTCTCCACACTATGCAAGACTTCACTTGGTAAATAAGACACACTACCTGTAGGAATCAAAAGGTTTGAGGGAAAATGGAGCACTGTAGCCAGTTGCTATGAGCAGAAGACTAGATTAAGCTTCCAGAGCTGTTGTATGTCATTTCAACCCCCTCCTGTGGTTCAAAACCAGGTCCAGCACCCCCGGGCCCACCCTGGGCTTGTACGGCAGCTGAAGGGCCAACTGCCAATGGAGCTGTAACAGCCTTTCCAGTCTCCACACCTGACTTCCCGGCTGCCTTCCTTTCAGGTCTCATTGGTTGCTGTGGCAGCTGTGATCCTGACAATGCACTTGGTGTTGGGTCAAGTTTTCACTTGTCTGATTGACTCCTTTAGGTGCATTTTCCTTGACTCAGTTTTGATTATAGGAAAGGTCATTTATTACCTTTTAAAACCATGATATCCAGAAGCAGAACTTTGGAATAGAATTTTTGTAAACATTACCCATGATAGATTTGTTTGTTTTGTTTTGCTTTGTTTTGTTTTAATATAAGGCTAAAATGCAAGAAGCAGAGCTAGGGCCAGCCCAGATTTCTGAGTTTAGCCTGGTAGTGTATCAAATGTCAGTTGCAACTTCGGAATAAAATACACAGATACTTTCCCTCCTAGGAACCTGGATGTAATGTCTGCTCATATACGCAGTTTGTAAGTGGAAAAGCACTAAGTGTGTTTTGTTATATTAGAAATGTTGTGAGAATCCTCCTTCCCTAAAAAGCTTTAAAAGAATAAATATTTTGTGTTCCTGTATAGAGAATATGAAATGAAAAACGTATAAATCTATTGATAAAACAGAGATTTTTTTCAATAGTTATGACAAGTCACTTGCAAAACATGCTCACATAAGGAAAAACCTGTCTGTATTGCAGCTTCATTTGTCCTAGAATACCATTCTCCCTCAAACCAGACTGCAATAATTAAGGTCCATAGCACAAAAATTCTATGTGATGTAATTTGTTTCTTTTGTTTTTTTTTTTTTTAAGGTAAATTAACTGTCAGCATTGAGGTCTTAAAAAATGCTGCATATGTTGATAAAATAACGTATTACTTTCGTGATTCTCATAATTACATGTTAGTATTTTAAAGAACTGTCTTTATTGCTTTTATAAAGTATTTAAATATTAGAGCAATATACACATAGACAAAACCAAAAGGGGCAGGATCAAGGGTGGGAGGTGGGGATGGCTGAGATGGGGGAGTGGTGGGGGAATAAAGGAGACCACTGTACTTGACAACAATAAAAAATATGTGGGGAAAATATATAACGTAAAAAACAAGAGTCTCACCTGCAGAGACCCTCACATGAGCAGCCTGGTGAACATTCCTTTAAACTTTCTTCTCAATATTCTAATGTATGAATATAACTTTTACCAAAATGACATGTACCGTACTTCTTCTCCGTGACTTAATTCTTAAAATTATATTTCTTATACATCTTTTCCAATTCATGATGTCTAAGCTGTCTCATTCTTTGAGTATATACGAGCATTACCATAAAGGATTAAATTAAGTTCATGAGCTTTGCACCCAAATGGCTTTGTTGGGTTTGAATCCTAGCTCCACCATTAGCGATTCTGTGATTTTGGCAAACTACTTAAGTGCTCTGCACTTCGCTTTCTCAACCCGTAAGATGGGAACAAAACCTACCTGAACCGGTTGCCATGTGGAATGCGGATGTACTGCTCAGCCCTTGGTAAGGCTGCAAACCAGGGCAGTGCTCTACCGGGGATGTTTGCTGTCTTATCAGCAGTCCCATGCTGGTGGACGTTCAGAATGACTGCACCTTCTACTCTCACACACAGTGCACTAGTGGACAGGCTTCCAAGCACAGCTGCACATGCACCATATTTCTAAAGGTCATACCGAAGTACGTTTTCTTTTCAATCAAAGGTGACACACATTTTAAAATTTTTAAAAAATATACTTTATTGATTATGCTATTACGATTATCCCGATTTCTCTCCCTTTGCCCCACTTCACTTGGTACCTCCTTTCCCACCAGCAATTCTCCTACTTAGTTCATGTCCATGGGTCATGCATATAAGTTATTTGGCTTCTCCCTTTCCTCTACTGTTCTTAACATCCCCCTGTCTATTCTGTGCCTACCAATTTGTACTTCTTAATCCCTGCATGTTTTCTCCCATTCTCCCCCTTCTGCCTCCCAGTTGATAACCCTCCAAATGATCTCCATAACACATTTTTTAAACTGAGAGATATTGCAGAGTAACCACCCCCTAAATTGTAACTACTTACACTATAAGAGTGAATGACAGTAAATTTGAGATTACAAGAAATACTTTATCAAACTTTTTGTCTATGAATGAAAATATATTTTTACAAAGAAACAGGGCGTTATTATAGCACGACATATAATATGTAAGCCTTGTATTGTATTATCCATAAAAAGCAAAAACCATTTTTCATCATTCCCACAATTCTTACAATGTGCAAGTCTTTGAGCCCTCTTTCTCCAGAAAAAAAAAATCATAGTATCTTAATTTCATATAATTGGTTATTATTAACTGAAGAAAATAATATTCCGCCAGGGAGCTACTCATACATATTACCAATCAGATGTGTAACAAATGTTTACAGAAATTAGTGTCAAGAAATGAAACAATTGTGTCATGTTCAATGGGTATGGCAACATTATTTCTGAAAGGCAGGTCGACCACGGTGCCTGATGGCGGGACCACATATTCAGAATTGAGACAGTGCCAGGCTGCTTTATCTGTAGTCAACACAGAAGGAGGGTTCAAGCAGGGGAACCATCCTGATACCTCTGATGTGTGGTAATAGATGGTACATGTGTAGCATGATAGAGTCTGCCCTCAAGCAGTGAGCCCTGAATGGCAAATTATTTTACAGCTTCTGGAAATGCACACTTCTCTCTAGTTATTTGGCAGAAAGTTACTTGGAGGCTTTGTCAAGGAGAGTAACATCTGATACAATGAGGGTAGCAGGAATAAGATTTTGAATCATTGAAACAGAGTACAATTTTTTAAAATAATGGTGGGGTTTTATGCCACAATGATAGAAAGGTAAAAATAAAGATTTATATAGAGGTGGCCCATAGGCAAATCTGTTTTTCTCACACCTACCAGCAAATTTTGTATTTTTGCAGTTTTATTTATTTTCCATGCTTGTTGTTAATATGACCTAAAATCTCTGCACAATAAAGTTTTTAATAAAATAAATAATTTAAATCTTATTATTTAGAATTTTGTTATTCTTTCTCAAAATAGGTTACTATGTGGCATTGATATTTTCAACTTCAGCTGCAAAATTTTTCTAAAAATGGGAGTTTGGGGCCAAATAAAAAATTAATGCACATTTATACTTAAAAAGACTTAATTAAAAACACTATCTGCTTTATATGAAACATGTTTTAAACAATCAATTTTCTACTTAATTTTCAAACTACAATTTGTTGGTATTAACACAAGCCTAATTTTTTGGAAATAATGCTCAACATAATTGGCATTATAGAGTTTTAAAGTAGATTATAAAATAGTCTTCCACTAGACACTACATTGAAATTTTAAAGAAAATGATGGAAATAGCTGTAAGGGAAAAAAAAGTAGCCTTTAAAATCTCATTTGTTATGCACCACAGTAGGGTAATGGATGCAATGAAAGGTCTTTTATTGAGTTCCCATGTCCAAAAGGTATTTAGGTAGCAAAGGATGTTAAGCAGACCCCCTGCCATCCCCCTTTAACTGAAGATAGCAGGAAATAAGGTATATAGGTCTGTGTCCTCCTGATTTTTATTTCCTCGGGAGTACAACTTATGCAAAGGACACCTTAGGCTGCTTAGCAGATCACAAAGGGTGCACTAGACCCCTCACAGCCTGCTTGAATAGAGTGATCTAAAGGATGGCTGAAACCATACCGGGAGTTCAATCCTTCAGGTGGGTCTTTTCAAATTCCAATAGTGAGGAGTTAACTGGAGAATTGGTAAGGATTTCACTAGGCCCCAGCAGGTTGGAGATCAAAAGCTTCGGTTAAATAAAAGCCTGTTGGGAATTCTTAAAACCTCTTTGTAATGTAACTTTAAAAAGTTAATACAAAGAACCCTTAGACTGAAGCTTGTAACAGCACGAACAAAGAGTATATCAAAACTGATTCCATTAAGGGAGAGCGGACATACAAATTCACTTAATTTAAAGAGCAATCCTGTTATATTACCCTGAGAGAGAGTAGAACTTACACCAACCATCGAACCCATTTAGAAGATGTGCTCATTTCTCGTTACATATGACAGACTTCATTCTTTGTTGTTCGGATATGCCTTTTAAACAACGTATATATTCATTTTCTGAAAGGAAGAAGAGTGATGTGCATTTAAACTCACCCCTAAAGAAGATACTTTTAAAACAAATTAAAATCAAACTTGATGAGGACCCATCGGTCAGCCGGTTATCTCTTTTTCATGGTGTCAAACTGCTAATTGCCCATCCTCCTTAAAATAATAAACCTTCAATGGATATTGATTGGTAGATCATTAATAAATTCACTAATTATAATGTAATTTTTATAATTAATACAAATTCATTTCTTGGCAAGTCACACACTTTTATTAATCCAACTCATATATTACTTGTAGTGGAAATATTTTGCTCAACACCACACATGCACAAACCCTTCATTTGATATTAATGTCTGAACTTTGCAAATTTTTTTGAATCTTTCAAAAAACGCTCATGTGCTCAAGGTCTCTCACGTTTTCACCAGGAGGCACGTGAAATGGGTCAGTTAAGCATTGTTTTCCTTTCTCTTTTTTAATAAGTAGGGACACTGAAGCATTCTTAGCAGGAAGAGCACAACTGTCTGGCTCTACTGAAAGCCAAAAGAGGCCATGCATTTCTGGCGGTTCTGCCTTCTCACAGGCTCCTCCTGAACAGCCCAGCCGGCAGCCCACCTGCACAGGAGTGCCATCAGATGCTGGTTGCTTTAAGCTATTTAATGTGTTCCCCGGCTGTCCGTCCTGACGAAATTTTTTCCCAGGTAGGGGCTCTATTATACAATTTGCCCTTCAGAATCCATTTAAAACCTTCAAATCAGTGATGAAGGATGAGTGTGGTTACTAAGTTTCTGATTTCCAAATATGTATGTATGAGTATGCATTATATGAGCATATTCACATATATGTTCCATATGAATTACATATGTGCCCATCTAAATATAGTTAACCTACCAAGCGTTATTAGAGTGTAGACATTCTACTCAAATGCCAAGTCTGTGCTCACTGGAAACTATGTGAAATAACTTATCTCAGATATTCTAGATAATTTATCAGACTAATAAAACCTTGCTTGAAGTTATTGCTCACTCGTTTCATATGCTTTGAATTTTAAAATCTACTCTGATGTCCTCCCGCATACTCTATCATTTGAATTCAAATCTTAAATTCCAAAATTCAAAAGCTACTACTCTAGCAATGAATAACATGCATGTGAAGGTATTCTTTGAACATTTGGCATACCATAAGCAAGATTTGGGACTCTAAAAATTATTTTAAAAATATGTGTTATAGAATCAGTCTCAAGCTATTATCAATTTTATATAGAATGAACTACCTGCAAAGATGAATTTTTCCACAATTTTAAATTGACCACTCCCTCCTTTGTGAACCCATCGTACCTTGCATCCACTCTAACTGAACATTTACAAATTTCATTCTCAGTCTACGGCCATACCCCCCTGAACTCACCCAATCTCTTCTGATCTCGTAAGCGAAGCAGGGTCGAACTTAGATGGGAGACAAATTTCATTTTCATGTGGATTTTATATGTCTTTTTCGTTAGAATCCGAAGCTCTCTCCTTTCACATCTTTTCTTCAGTGACTATCACAGGAAACATGGTAGGTGCTTAACTGAGGTAATGAATAAAAAGGAACAAACAATTGGAGGACAAAAATCGAACAGATGATTGTGTACTGAATTTTTTTTCTTAGTGTTCGAAAGAGGAAAAGTGAAACTTTTGGCCAAGATGGAGGCATAGGTGAAAATACTCTAACTGCTCTCACAACCAAATTTAAAAACAACAAAGATTTAAAAACAAAAACACAACCAGAACAGACAGAAAACTAAACTGTACGGAAGGCCGACAAGGAACCGTTCATCCAGACTGGTAAGAGGGGTGGAGTCGGCGGCTGGTGGAGAGAGATCCCGGCCAGAAAAGGCAGTGGTTGGTGACCTGGGCACGGGGAGGAAACCAGCAAACCCAGTGAGGCCCACGAGGTGGTTGGCTGACCTTAAACATACAATCGCATGCAGATAAACCAGGCAACAAATGGGCAGTGAGACAGACTGTGCAACCCAGGGCCCCAGCAGTGGGAAATAAAGCGTAAAAGCGCTGATTGAAAAGGTGCCAGCTTGTGGGAAGCAGCAGAAGGAACTGAAGTCCCAGAGAGAGAGCTGAACAAGCCCCATTGTTCCCTCTCTGACCCCACCCCCACACACAGCATCACAACCCAGTGACTAGGTTGCCCCATCCTGGTAAACACCTAAGGCTCCACCTCTCATATGTAACAGGTGGGACCTGACCAAAAATGGCTCAATCAGAAGAACAATTCAAAGCCCCAGAGCCAATACTTTTATGCGACCAAGAGATAGCCAACCTATCAGATGCACAGTTCAAAACACTGGTGATCAGGATACTCACAGAACTGGTTGATTTTGGTCACAAATTAAATGGAAAAATGAAGGCTACACTAAGTGAAATGAAGCAAAATGCACAGGGAACCAATAGTAAAGGAAAGAAAACTGGTGCTCAAATCAATGGAGTGGACCAGAAGGGAGAAAGAAACAATCAAACAGAAAAGAAACAAGAATTCAAAAAAATGTGGAGAGCCTTAGGAACCTCCAGGACATCTTTAAACATTCCAATATCCTAATTATAGGGGTACCAGAAGGGAAGAGGAAGAGTAACAAGTGGAAACTTATTTGAACACATCATAAAGGAGAAGTTTCCCAATCTAGCAAAGGAAATAGACTTCCAGGACATCCAGGAAGCTCAGAGAGTCTCAAAGAAGCTGGACCCGAGAAGGAACATACCAAGGCACTTCATAATTACATTAGCTAAGATTAAAATGAAGGAGAGAATCCTAGAAGCAGCAAGAGATAAGTGGACAGTAACCCACAAAGGAGTTCCCATCAGACTATCAGCTGATTTCTCAAAAGACACCCTAAGGCAAGAAGGGGCTGGAAAGAAGTATTCCAAGTCATGAAAGGCAAGGCCCTACATCCCAGATTGCGCTATCCAGCAAAGCTTTTGTTTAGAATGGAAGGGCAGATAAAGTGCTTCTCAGATAAGGTCAAGTTGAAGGGGTTCATCATCACCAAGCCCTTATTATATGAAATGTTAAAGGGACTTATCTAAGAAAAAGAAGGTAAAAAACATGCATAATAAAATAACATCAAACTCACAATTATTAACAACCACACCTAAAACAAAAGCAAACTAAGTGGACTCCTAAAACAGAAGTGGAAACAAAGAAATGGAGATCACATAGAAGGTTAGCAACAGGGGAGTGGGAGGAGGAGAAGGGGGGAGAAGGTACAGAGAATAAGTAACATAGACAGTGGGAAGAAAATAGGGGGAGGGCAAGAATAGTGTGGGAAATGTTGAAGCTAAAGAACTTATGACACATAGACATGAACTAAAGGGGGGAATGTGGGTGGGAGGGGGTGTGCAGGGTGGAGGGGAATGAAGGGGGGAAATGGGACAACTGTAATGGTATAATCAATACAATATATTAAAAAAGAGGAAAAGCAAAATTATTGTGTACAATTTTTTCAAAGTGAAAATAGCTGTCCTTTTTGACTAGTAAATAATGCACGCTGACTGGAAACATTCAAATATCTCATAATAATTCCTTTATTAGAGTAAACCTGTTTCAATGATTTGGTGCTCTCAATTGTTTATCTATCTACATAGAGGGTTGGCAGCTTTTTAAACAAAGCTGGAACCATAGCATACATGTTTTGTTCAATGACAAACTTTAAAAATATAACAATGTACCATCGAAACCTTTTCATAATATGAGTGTTTCTCTTTAACTGGCTAGGATAGCCTCTATTTTATAAATTTCATAATGTATTTAACTCTATTGACAGATATTTGGGTTGTATACATTTTTAGTCTTATAAACAGTGCTTCAATTAACAACTTTTAACATCTTTGCAAGTTCAGATTTATTTTCTTGGCATATATTTCTAGACATGAAATGGATTTAAAATGTTGAAATATTTCATTAAATTACTCTCCAAAAATATAGTGCCAAATTATACTCTTACCAACCCATTTTCCCCTATAACCCAGCCCGGATATAATTCATTTTAAAAATCTTTGTTAATCTAATAAGGAAAAAATATTATTTTTTCCATTGTTGTTTTAATTCCTGGACTACTTAGAGACCTCTTAAATAAATCAATTCTTGATAAATCACACATGGCCCACCCATGAAACATGTCCAGTTCCAAACTGACTTCTCTTTCCTACCCAACTACATCGTCTCTTTGCACCAGCAATAAATATGAATCAAGAAAACAAGGTCTTAATATTAGATTGAAAACATTTAGGAGAAGCCATGTATATAACCCATATTTATAGGAGAAGCTTCTATATATAATCATATATATATATATATGATTAGATATGTAATCTCAAAATAAAAAGTGATTAATTATTGATGAAATACTTTTCATCACTATTGCCCTCTATTAATGTAGATAATTGAATAATTAATGAAATAACTTACAAATTATACACCCCTCTTCTGGACACATTCTGCAAATCTTGACAGCTACTGGTAGTTAGATAACATACAGTTAATGTTTTAAAGGCTCTCATGGTATTTTTAACAATTCTACCATGAAGCTTAGAACTCAACAAGCTGTTGGCATGATATGGTAATATGAAAATATCTGTGAAACAAGACAATGTGTCTAAGGACATGGCTTTGGTGGCATGAATAAAAACCATTGAATATTTGCAAAGCCTCCATAAGTGCTTGTGCCAAACCTTGCCTTGGAAAAAGAAATAATACCTTTATACATCAAAGCTTTACAATCCTATCCCAAAGAGTAAATACCAGTCAATATCTCTTGCCCCATGAATCATGGGAGTATCTCTGTAGGAAGGTCTTGGCCTTCCCAGGTTTCTCTGTGGACTTGGTCAGCACTTCTCCATAGTCTGCCAGTGAGCATACACCTACCATATTTTGAAGGCAAAAAAAATGTGAAGATCTCTAACTCATTGCACTATTTCACTACTCACTAGAAAAGGAGCTGCGCCCCGTTGGGTAGCTCAGTTAGTTGAAACATCATTCCATACACCAAAGAAGTTATGGATTTGATTCCTGATCAGGACACATATCTAGGTTGCATGTTTGATCCCTGTCTGAGTATGTACAGGAGACAACCAGTTGATGTTTCTGTGTCTCTCTGTCTCCCTGAAATCAATAAACATTTCTTCAGGTGAGAATTTTAATAAAAGGAATTGTACTGAGCTACAAAGTATGTTCACTAAGAGATAGTAGTTGTGTTAGTTGTCTATCGCTGTGTAACGAAGGAACCCAAGGTTAGTGACTTAAAACCACACATATTTACTACCTCACAGTTTCTGTGGGCTTGGAACCTGGGCACATCCTACCAGGATTTCCTGCTTCAGGGTCTCTCACAAGGCTGGACTGTGGATATCACCTGGTGCCAGTTATGTCAAGGTTCAACTGAGGCAGGGTCTGCTTCCAAGTTCACATTAGTAGTTGGATGGATTTAGTTCCTTAAGGGCTATTGGAATGAGAGTCTCAGTTCCTTGCTGGTTGTTGGCCAGAAGCTGCCCTCCATTCTTCACCACACTGGGCTCTCCAACAAAGCCAACAAGAGAGACACTTCAATAATAAGACAGAAGATATAACCTTTTATAACCTAATAATGAAGGTGACATCTAATAACTGTAGGCACAGTCCATTCAGTAAAAGCAAGTCACAAGGTTCTTCTACCCATACTCAAGGGGAGAAGATTACACAAGTTTCTGAATACTGAGAGGCAGGGATCTTGGGGAACTTTCTTTTGTGTTGGTATATGTGTTCTTCATATATTTTAAAATTATTTTTATTGATTATGCTATTACAGTTGCCCTGATTTTTCCCCTTTTGGACCCCTCCACTCAGCAACCTCCATTCATTCAGTCAATCCCCACACCTTTATTCATATCCATGGGTCCTGCATGTAAGTTCTTTGTCTATTCCACTTCCTATACTGTACTTGACACCCATTAGCTATTCTGTAACTACCTATTTGTACTTCTTAATTCCCTCACCTCTTTACCCATTCCCCTACACTGTCCTCCCATCTGGAAACCATCAAAAAACTCCCTGTACCCATGATTTCATCTCTGTTCTTCTTCAGACTCAGTTACTGACAGATTTGTATTGTTTGCCATTTTATTGTTCATAGTTTTGCTCTTCTTTTTCTTAAATAAGTCTCTTCAAAGCTCCGTATAATAATGGTTTGGTGATGAAGAACTCCTTTAGTTTTTCCTTGTGCGGGAAGCTCTTTATCTGCCCTTTGATCCTAAATGATAGCTTTGCTGGGTAGAGGAATCTTGGCTGTAGGTCCCTGCTTTCCATGACTTTGAATATTTCTTGCCAACCCATCTACTTTGCAAAGTTTCTTTTAAGAAACCAGGTGACAGTGTTATGGGAACTTCCCTGTAGGTAACTAGCTTCTTTCCTCTTGCTTCTTTTAAGATTATCTCTTCATCTTTTACCTTTGGCATTTTCATTATGATGTGTCTTGGAGTGAGCCTCTTTGCATCCATCTTGTTTGAGACTCTCTGTGCTTCCCAGACTTTCATACTATTCCTTCACCAACTTAGGAAAGTTTTCTTTCACTATTTTTTCAAATAGATTTCTAATTTCTTGCTCTTTCTCTTCTTCTGGCATCCTTATGATGCAAATGTTGGGCCTCTTGAAGTTTGTCTGAGAGGCTGCTTAAACTATCCTCATTTTTTGGATTCTTTTTCTCTTTTTGTTGTTCTGATCGGTTGTTTTATTTTCTTCCTTCTGTTCCAAATCATTGATTTGATTCTTGCCCTCATCTACTCTATTGTTGTTTCCTATAAATTGTTCTTTATTTCTATTAGTGTAGCCTTCATTTCTGACTGGATCTTTTTTATGCTTCTGGGGTCCTCGCTAAGTCCTTGAACATCCTTATAACCAACCAATGTTTTGAACTCTGCATCCGATAAATTGTTTATCTCCATTTCGTTTAGCTCTTTTTCTACAATTTTGATCTGTTCTTTCATTTGGGTCATGTTTCTTTGTCTCCTCATTTTGGCTGCCTCCCTGTGTTTGTTTCTATGTATTAGGCAGAGATAGTTTGACTCTGTGCTTTGGTAATGTGCCTAATGTAGTAGTTATCCTGTAAGATTCAGTGGCAGCCTCCCCTATCAGCCAAGATGGGTACATGAGGTGACCCTTCATGTGGCCTGAGTGTATCCTCCTCTTATAAATCAGCCTTGGTTGCTGTTGGCAGATAAATGGGAGAAATTTACCCAGGCCAGTCAGCTGCACGGACTGGCTGTGATCACTGACCACCAACCTTAGCTCTCCATGGAGGATCAGCTGGGCAGGGGCAGGGTGGTGGTCATCCAACATGGTCTGTGGCTGTCTAGTGGGTGTGTGGGCCCTAGGGTTTCCCAGGTGGTACAGGCCAAGGTCAGTTCCTACCTGTGTTTTGTCCAGGGCCACTGTGCCTGAGCTACAAAGCAATCTGAGATGGCTGCTACCTGTTATGGGCTTGGAGATTCCCAGGTGAAGCCAAGCTTTGAATCTAGTTTGGCTGCTGCTAATGCTAGGTCTGGGGCTCACTGAGGCCAACTATTGCTTGTTTGATAGGACTTAGGAAGTTTTGAAGCATAATCCAAGACTAGCCACTTAATATGGAAAAACAGCTTGGGAGGGCCTATAAATTAAGTGGGGTGGAGTCTCTGGGGATCTCCAAGGCAAGCCAGATAGTATTGGCAAGGTTGATGGACTCTCGGATGTGGCACGGACTTGCAGACTCTGTGCAGGGGAGGGCTTAGAAAAGGGACAATGGCCTCTGCTTACCTTGATGCCAGACACTTCAGTTTCTCCCTGTGTACCATGGTGCCTTTCAACTTGCTGCCCCTGTGCTGGAGCTCGGAGGGAGTAAATCCGAGTAGGTGAGTCTGTGTGTATGTACTTTAAGAAGAACTGCTTGGAGCTCCAGAAGTTTCTTCCACTGACTCAATCCCTACTGGTTTTTGCAGCCAGAAGTTGTGAGGACTTAACTTTTTGTCCCTGCAACCCTGGGCTGTGGGGCTGGCACTCCTTGCTCTGGAAATATCCCTCCTGAATTTTTATTCACCACCCATGAGTTAAGGGGACAGCTCATTCTGCATCTGCACTCCTCCTACCAGTCTGGTTGGATGTGATTTCTTTAATTTTGTAGTTGTCAGAGTTCCATTCAACTAGATTTCTGATGTTTCCGAGTGATGGTTGTTCTATATTTTAGTTTAATTTTGATATGGTTGTGAAAAGAGAAGAGCCATGTCTGTCTATGCCACCATCTTGACCAGAAGCCATCCAGGAACTATCTTAGAAGGTGTCTACCACAGCAGGTGATTGATCACTTGACAATGGACTTAGTGGCCACTGGAGAAAAGTGAGAAAAAATGGCAGGAGACATGGTGGGAGAGGAATTCCTCGGGAAAGGGCTCATAATACTCCAGTGAAATATACACTGTCAACAAATACAGTTAAATCTAGAGGTATTAATCACCTTAAGAAAGTGTGTTATGTCTCAGGTAAAATTAGTATGTACCATCTCAAAGCAATAGTCTGTCAAATGATGTATGCATTGGGAAAAATTGAAATAGTAGGTGTAACAGAGTGATGGTGGCAAAGCCTAAGACAAAGAAAGAACTGATAACTGGCAAACAGAGCCTCAACAAAGAGAAAAAGTATTCCATAGCCACTGTAAAAAATCATAATTCTATTCTCTCAAAATGATGCTTCTAACAATTAACATTCATAAAGTGAAACTAATGACATTCAAGAGTTGGATCCTACATTTATCATATCAAAACCTGTCCACATGCCACTTATCTATCATTTGTTGAGCTTAAATTCTGAGTTTGATTTGTCAAGAACATAGACCTAGAGTAATGTAATGTTTGTCCTTACTTTGCACCCACCCCTCACTTTGACAGGCTAGCGGGTTAAACCTAGGGGTATATTTTGGGGACATAAAGAAAATATAGCTTACTGATCCATACGAGGTGGGGGAAGGCTCATAATCGTGACAGCATTTTATTAGCATGCTCTAGTAAGTTGAGCTAATTAGCAGAATGCATGCATATATGGGTTATATACATGTTTCTATGATAAGAAAAATGAACTGAAATACAGCAGATAAATTGTCTTAACAGGTTTTGCTTGGTTTTAGTGCAAAAACTTACTAATTAATGCAAGTGCTGCAATCATTTTTATGACATTCCCCAAAGATGGCACTTTAAGGGTTATACCATATGCTGATTGACAGCAGCCATAATTCCATACAATGAGACTGTATCATATTGTTTGAAGTGAGGTGATATTCATCTCTTGAAACTGATCAAACATACGATTGCATCAAACAGTATTACAATATAATCACGCTGTATGTGGGGACTGCCAAGGCTGATCATCACGCTGCACTCTTTTCCTCGGACTTCTCCAATGGCAGCTGTGACACACCACTGCATCCACAGTTTCCTTTAAGAACTGTAGAATCTCAGATAGAGAAAAATTGTGTATAACATTGTGGTTTGGTTATGCTGGGTGAGTGTACATTTATAGACTGCCTTAGAATTACAAATTTGCTCCCATGAAGATCTTCCTAACTATGCAATAAAAACCTACCATGGACGAGATAAAGAGAGAAGATTCCAAACAGGGCAAAAAAGAACACCCATTATTTTATTTTCTTCAGTAAAGAAGCAAACTTGAGAGAAATGTCTTTATTAAAATACATTTCAGTGTCTTAACCTCTCAATGATATTTCTTTCAGCGTGTAGTTTTACAAAGCCACTTGCTGTATCTACTGATCTTGGGGATATTTCAGCTGAAGATGAAAATCATACGAGGACCTGTTCTTCTCCCAGTTGCAGCAGCTAATGATCCTGGAAAGCAGTGTGAGGATGGGCATGTGCAAATAAGGGTAATTTGTTATCTCAGTGGCATTTTTATTGGAATGAAATGCTAAGACGGACGTTTAAATTGATGTGATTTAGGAACTGCCCTTTGATTATTCATCCATTTCTCACTCCATCTATCCATCTCCATCCATCCATTCTTCCTTCCTTCCTTCCTTCCTTCCTTCCTTCCTTCCTTCCTTCCTTCCTTCCTTCCTTCCTTCCTTCCTTCCTTCCTTCCTTCCTTCCTTCCGTCTGTCCACCCATCTAATAACCTGTAAAAGAGTTATTGGAATACTTTTTGGACTATGTTTAGAATAGTTGACAAAGAAATAGGGTGCTAGGTTGGGAGCCATTGTCTGTTCATGCTGACATTCACTGAGAAATGTAAGTGTCCAAGTGTCCAAGATGTCCAAGTGTCCACACAAGTGTCTAAGATGTCACCATTCTGTACAAACATTATGCATATGTCTGACCTTACCCTAACCCTTTTCTTAGGCTAGATGTCCTCAGCCTTTTGGGCCTATAGAATCTATGGGGCTGATTCAGGGACTCATTGGGATGTTGGGCACACAGAATCTCTTTCTTGTATGTTTCGTGAACACCCACACAATCATCTCTCTTCCACTGCCCCTTGCCATTGGGGAAAAGGGGAATCTCTGAGGGTGAAGGCCTCCTTGGGTTCCCCCAAAATACAAGACTAGAAACCTCTGGCTTCTAGATTCCACTGACCATGGGCATTACTCCCAGCTCAGGTGAGGGAGGGTCAAGGCCAAAGTCCCTTTACAGAGATACCACCAGTATTTTAGCTCTGTGCTTTTTGTGTGATTCTTTTCTTTTTTTTTTTTTAAATATTTTATTATTTATTTATCTTTAGAGGGGGGGAAGGAGAGAGGGAGAGAAACATCAATGTATTTCTCCCCTCCTCCTAAACCCTTGTGTGATTATTTTCTATTTTCTCCCTTCTTTAGCCTACGGGGTCTTTATTAATATTGGATGGAAACGCTGGCTTTTTATTCTTTCCTCAAATCTTTTGTTTGGATATTAATATCATGCTTTGAGATATTTAGGGCTTCGTGTTTGATACAAAAATGCCCAAGGTTTTAAAATCAAAAATCTATGAACTCACTCTTCCTCTCTTTCTGCAAGAGGATCCATAGTCTAAGCAAGTAAGGAAGTCCTAACTGCTGCCCAGTGGGGAGAAGGGCCCCTATGTATCCTCCCTCTTTCTTGTCTTTTATTTTGTTCACTTTATTGTTTGACCTTTTACTTTCCTCTTCTTACTATTTTTTTTTAGAGTTTAATTGGTTGGACTTTTTTCTAGATTATTGAACAGAATAGTTAACTTCACTAATTTTCAATTACAAATTGTTAAGTCTGTACATTTACCTCTAGTTCTTACTTAAGCTACATCACACATTCTTTATTTTGCTATTAGTTGCTTTCTTTAAAGATTAAAAAAAATTTTAAAAATTCTCAGAAAAATAACAAGCAAACTAGACAGCCCTGGCTGGGCGGCTCATTTGGTTGGAGTGTCATGCCATGCACCAAAATGTTGGCAGCTCGATTACCATTCAGAGCACATCCCTAGGCTGTGGGTTCAATTCCCGGTGGGGGCATATAAGGAGGCAACTGACTGATGTTTCTCACACCAATATTTCTCTCTATCTCTTTCTTCTCTCTCTTCTAAACACAGTAATAAAAACATACTCTCAGATGAGGATTTTTTAAAAGACAGGTATAGACATACAGTACAAAAGAAAACCTTTTTTCTGAATGTTTGTAAATTGCTAATACTTCATTAACCCCAAACATTTTAATGTGCATTTTCTACAAATAAGAAGATCCTATTAAACTGCAACACGACCAATACAATCAGGAAATAAACTGATTCCCTCCTACCCTTTGTTCTACAGGACACAGTCATTTCCCCAATTCATGCAACAATATTTTTGTTAAAAAGAATTCAGTTCAAAACCACACACTGCATATAGTTATCATGTCTCTTTACTCTCCTTGAGTTCAGAATATTTTCCAGCTATATTTAAGTTTCATGACTTTGGTATTATTTTATTTTATTTTGATTTTTGATTTTACAGAGGGGAGAAAGGGAGGGAGAAAAAGAGGGACAGAAACATCGACTGGCTGCCTTCCGTATACTCTCCAACTGGGGACCAAACGTGCCGCCCAAGTGTGCGGCCTCACTGGGAGGCCCAGCCGTGAGCCATCCAACCAGATGAGCTGCACAGGCCGGGGTGGCTTTGATGTTTCCGAAGATGAGTCCAGCCATTTTGTAAAATTTCCTTCAGTGTAAGTTTTTCTGATGTTTCCTCGTGATTAGATTTAGATTGTAATAGCATAGAAGTGATGTTGTGTTTTTTTTAAAGCATCATACCAGATGATGCATTGTTTTGATAACTGGTGTTCATTTGGACCACTTGATAAAAGTGATGTTTTCCAGGTTTTTCACCATACATTTACATTTTCCTCCTTCTGCAGGGAGGTACTTTGAAACCATGTAAAGGTCCTGTTTCTCACCAAACTTTAAACTTATTCACTCAGTCATTTATTCATTCGTGCATCCATTCATTTATTTATTGGTATGGTCTCATGGTTCCTTATTTCACTCAGTATTATGAATTCTATTAGTTACCATCAGTATTAATTTTGATACCAAAGTTATGTCCAACATGGCTAGTAGTAGTCCATTTAAGCTGGCTTCTAGGTTCTTTTGATATGTCTCCATCATTTTTCTAAAAACATTTCCTTAGTTTCCGGTATAAATTGCAGACTTTTCTTGAACTTTGTCTCCCCCTCTGAACTTTGTCAGCCTCTGAATCAGCCATATTTCTTTTAGAGAAAACAATATTTAGAAGGCAAGATCTGGGTGCTCTACATGTTTATCATTACTGTAGTGTTGCTATTTCTGGGCCCTAACCGAAGACAGAGCTGGGAAGTGGATGGTTGCATGTTCCACGGTTTCCCATCTAAAGTAACTTCTATGTTTGTCAGTATACATTGAATACCGTGAGTTCATGGTGACACCCTCAGGTCTCATGTCCATTCTAGTTTTCTCCTTTTCCACATACCCAACCTTTTCCCTAATAGTGAGAACACTAGCCTCCACGATTCTTCAGTTACATTGTTAAGCAATCAACCGCACTCTACGCAGCCAGTGTTCAGTATACTCTAGGCTCCCCTCCCCGACACAGATGCCCTTCTCTCCCTGCTTTGGCTCTGACTACGCTGTATGGGTACCTTCTTACCATGTTCAGGCTGATTCCTTATGCAAGCTCGCCTTCCATCCTTGAGTGGATGTTCTCTCCTCATCCTCTGAGCATCCCGATACCTTCCTGTGGCCACTGAGGATCTTCCCACCTCACTCTATCAGCTCTTGGGTTTCAGAACTAAATTATTCATGAAGGGGAAATAGTATTATTACTTAAGCTTTGCTTTGAAGTGTTTTCAATATCCTTTAATTCTTCAACTTATATATTTATGTGTATTTTACATTTTATAAATATTAATAATTTTTGTTGTTGGTTTCTTATTTAATGACATTTTGCAACTCTCTGTTTTCTAATTTTTGGATTAATTGTGTTGAGATCAGTTTGGGTATTCGTTGATATTTTCTTTGAGGCTTGATTAGTACCAATTTGTTGAATGACCCAAGTTTGCTGGAAAATTTTCATATGCTCAAACTGTTGGGTTCAAATTTTCATGTCACTCTTGGAATTTGTGTCGTCCAAATTTTCTACATCCTTATTAAGATTTTTTGCCTGCTTGATTTACCAATAATTTAGATGAGTGTCAACATTTTTATTATGATTTTAGTCCATTTTCTCCTAAAATTTGGTCAATACCCGCTTCATATATTTTGAGTGTATGCCATGTGGTACATACAAGTTCAGAATCATTCCATCTTCCAGGTGACTTACTCCTTTTATCATTACATACTAACCACAATTATTCCTAACAATGTTTCAAAAATGGTTTTTGCCCTCAAGTCTATTTTTCTCTAATAGTAATTTAACAGCATCAGCTTTTTATTCCATTTAGTTAGCTGGTATTTACCTTGTGTTTCTTTTACTAGGACTTTACTTCTAAACTTCTTATGGTCTTAAGGTTTGGATGTATTTACTTTAGAAATTATGCATTTAAATTTTAAAATTTTAAATGATATTTTCTTTTAGCTGGCAAATTTAGATTGCTTATATTTACTGTGATATCTGTATATTTACATTTACTTACACTGTTATATTTTGTGCTACTTTTTACCATCTTTCTTTAAACATTTTTATTGATTATTAAAAAGAGATAGGAAGGGGAGACAGAGAGAATGAGAAACATCCACTCGTTATTCCACTTATTTATGCATCAGTGTTTGCTTCTTGCATGTGCCCTGACTGGAGATCAAACCTGCAACCTTGGCACGTTGGGATAAAGTTCTAACCAACTGTGCTATCCAGCCAGGATCTGTTTTCTTTCTTTTTTCTTCTTTTTAGCATTCAGTGAAGTTTGTTAGTTTTTTACAATTTTTTCTTCTTTGAAATAATATATTTTATTTCTGTTACTATGGGGCCTAAGGTTAATGAATATGGTTATCCTCTTAAATAATACGAGAATATATTTATACTTAAAGTCTGATTATTCTCCACTTGTATGTTGTTGTTTTCCAGACTTTTATATCTACTTTGCTTTTTAAAAATAGATAATTCATTTATTTTTAAATTTATTTTTTAAATTTTATTTTATTTTTATTTAAGATTTTATTTATTTATCTTCAGAGGGGAAGGGAAGGAGAGAGGGAGAGAAATATACATATATGGTTGCCTCTCGTGTGTCCCCTGCCGGGAACTGGCCTGCAACCCAGGCATGTGCCCTGACTGGGATTTAAAATTTCTTATGACACATTCAAACACATCAAAAAATGAAGAGTTATAGAATTGTAACCTCTGTCTACTATTAATAAAACAATCTAGCTTAGTCCTCCTCTTCTCAGAAATAACTACTGTAAAATCAAGAAATTTTCCATCTTGTGTTTATGGCCCAAAATAATTGTTTTTATTATTTTATTCAAAGAATGCTTATTAAGATTCATGTACACATTTCCCATTTTGTTTTCTCACTATCGATTCTTACATGTTACCCTTGTCTGGGTTCAGTTTCTTTCTCTGAAGAACATTCTGACTTGGTTCTTTCAGCAAAGGTGTGTGAGCCATGAGCTTTCTCACTCTTTATCTGGAAAGAAGTATTTGCATTTGACCCTATTTTTGAATGACATAGGTATACAATGTGAGATATGTGGATATAGAATTGTTGATTGACAGCTATTTTCTCTCAACATTTTGCAGATTATTTTTTTGCTATTATGTTGCAATTGAGAGGTCTGTTGTCAACCTCAGTAGCTCTCCTTTGTATATAATCTGCCTAAACAGATAATGTTTCTCCCATTTCTTCCACTGAGTCCTAATGAAAATCCAGTTATAAAGGACTTTTCATTTTGACTTCTCTTTGTGTATGCATAAATTATATGTACACATTGCAAATACATGTATTTCATATAATTTCTTTATAACCTCAGATCTATTTTTTAGTTCATGAATTCCTTCTAAACTGTATCTAATATGCCCGTAAAACCACTAATTTTATTTAACTTTAACGGCCTGTTGACTTGTCTCTATCTCTACTGCTGCTACTTTAGGGAAAGCCACCAAGGTCCTCTCCTGGACCACTGTGGACAAGCTCCTTCCCCTCCCCAATCCATTACTTATACTGCAGGCACAGTAAAAGCTAGAATCTAAATTCAATAAATTGATTTTTTATAAAATTAAAAAAATTATATTCTTTATTTGTCTATTTCATATGGCCCATTCATTTCCACCATGACTTAATACAACAAAAATACACTAGGTAGCTACCACTTATGGGCACCTTCCTTAGGAATGGGCTTACAGTGTGTATTTGTTTGTTATAGCTGTGGTGTAGAATAAAAGTTTGTGTTCCTATCCCTATCCCTCAAACTCATATATTGAAATCCTAAGCCATAGTGGGATGGTATTACAAGAGGAGGCCTTCAGGCAGTGATTAGGAGCCTTTGTGCATCGTTTTAATGCCTTTATGAGAGAGTTCCCTCACCCCTTCTGCCACATAAAAATAACAGGTTATGAACAAGAAAGAGGGCTCTCACCAACACTGAATCTTCCAGTACCTTGACCTTGGACTTCCCAGCCTCCAGAAAACACAAACTTATTTTCTCACAATTCTGGGGTCTAAAAACTAGCAATCCAAGATCAAAGTGTCAGCAGAGTTAATTTCTTTAAGGCTCTGTTGTTGGCTTGTAGACGTCTGTCTTTCACCAGGTATTCACATGGTCTTCTGTGTGTATCTGTATCTTAGTCTCCTCTCCTTATAAGGAAACCAGTCAGATTGGCTTAGGGTTTGCACTAATAACCTCATTTTATCTTTAAACACCTTCTCTCCAAATGCAGCCACATTCTGAGGTGATGGTGTCAGGACTTCGATATTTGCATTTGGAGGAGACACAATTCAGCCCATGATACTGTGGTGAACTGACTGTCACCAACCTCCTGTCTCCTGGTACTTTCCTATTTCTTCTCTGCTTTCCAGATACTTCCCCCTGCACAGTGAGCTTCTTTTCCTCGCCTTAGGGACTTTGAAAACTCTCAGAATTCTTGTCCCCCTACCTCCAGCTTTGCTCGGCCAAAGGCTGGACTTTCAGCTTCAGTGTGACTTCCTCAGAGAAACATTTCCTGACTCTCAGATTAGATTAGGTCTCTGTTTTGTGTTCTTCACATCCTTCTGGTACCACTTCCTATAATTCTAATTAAATGATTAGCTGTATAATTGTTGAATTTCCTTGATCCTACAATGCTAAGAATTGTTAGATGCACCATCAATTTCAAAATACGTGTAGGGAGAGGAAATACTACTTTATTCGTCAGCTACTGCTATAATAATGCTGCATTTAAAAGAAACCCACTCTACAACTGAGCGACTTAAAACAGCAGTCATTTATTTCTTCCCCATGAATCTAGGAGTTGCTGAAATTCACTCCTGCAAGACTGAACTTCAGGCCCCGGTTCCCGCTCCAGGCTGCAGGTGACGTTCAGGTCTGCTTTATGTATCTCCCTTCATAGTTTCCTTGGAATAGCGGCCACCCAGTCCCTGGTGTTCTCCTGGCGAATGATGAAGTTCAAACGGAGGGAACATGTAATACCTTGTAAATGCTCCACTTGGACGGGCACACTGGCTTCCCAATTCCATCATTTAAGGTAAGTCACAGGCTACACCAACATCAGTGGGTAGGGGACTGTACCGTGCCTCCTCTTGTAGGAGACACTGCAAAGCCACAAGGACAAGGGCATCCAAGTATATATAATTCTACAACAGGCAAGAATTGCAAGCAATAATTTAATCAATCATAACTACAGTAAGAAGCATGTACATAATTATCATTTTGCTTGCTTACAATAGATTACTCAAAAATGTCTGTCTGTATAAACATAGACCACTTCATTCTGTAATATGAACAAATATCCATATTCAGAGTCTACAGTAGCTCCCGAGTCACTTTTGGTCACCAACAGCTACACACACCATTCCAGTGACCAGTCCTTTACACAGCCCGAGCCCAGGATCTGACCTCTTAGGGCTTGTGTAAGTTTTAGGCATACAAAGTATAGCAGAGTTCTGTGTGCACTCCCAATTTGGCTCACTCGAGCACCCTCCCCGCATAAGTGACTCCCTTGTCGTTGGATATTTAAAAATTTTATAAAAAATCAACATGTAGCCCTGGCTGGTGTAGCTCAGTGGATTTGAGTGTGGGCTGCAAATCAAAGGGTTGCTGGTTCGATTCTTGGTCAGGGCACATGCCTGTGTTGTGGGCCAAGTCCCCAGTGGGGGCCATATGATAGGCAATCACACATTGATGTTTCTCTCCCTCTCTTTTTCCTTTCCTTCCCCCCCTCTAAAAGTAAATAAATAAAGTCTTTTAAAAAATCAGTGTGTAGTTTTTGACAGCTACTTGACATCTGAATGATAATTCTTCACAATGCATGAACCTCTATAACCTGGAAATTCAACAGCCTGTTTATAATGTCAGTTGCACTGTGTAGCGGATGACGGCAATGCTTCTGAGTGTCTTAATAACTAAAGGAAACTAAAGGAAACCTGGGCTTATCTCTTGTGGAGTATCTTTTCATCTTAGGGGGTCTGCAAAGGACCTGAATGTTTTCAGATGACATTTAAGTGCACATCCATCATTTCTCCAATGACTAATGTCAGCTTCACTTCCCCCAACTTTGTCTTATGGCTCTATTTCCATATTTTCTGCATATCCAATAATGTTTCAGAACTACTGTGGAGTGTAATCCTTTGAAAGACATTTGGAGACAATGAGAGATCAAAATTGAAGTTAATTCAACCCTTTATGGTGATAGCACTGTACATACCCCAACTCAGGAGATGTTCATTTACCAAGCGATACAGTGTCAACTGTATCACAAATGATTCCTTTGCCTGATAGCTGGAAACTTACTTTACACAGGCATCGAAAGATCCACCCCAGTGTAACCCTGGAGTACTCACCTGAGATGACGTCTTGCTCAGTTTTCCCAAATCTACTATCACAAGTGAGGAAAGTGACCCAGGTGGAGTGAACACATGTCCTTTTGTGAGATTAGGATGCTAGACTTGATAGGTTCTCTTCCCTGAGGCTTTAAGAATCACGTGAAACGCATGAGTCATCTTTCCCACCACAGCTCTGAATAGAAAACCTAGAGACAGAAAATAATCCGGGGGCTCAGGGGGTGAGACTGAGCCAGATCACCAGGTCCCAGAGGATGGTTCTCATCATGTCCAAGATCATGTTCTAGGACTTCTCAACACTTACGCCAAAACTTATGCCTGCTTAGTGTGGTTTGATTTCTGTTACTTGCAATCAAATAGAGTCGTGGGCACTACAAAATAAGAACCCAAGTGGACAACATCATTGTTGGAAAAACACACAACACTGCAACAACCAAGAATAATTTCCGAATAGCTCACGTTCTTCATTTGTTTTCTTAAACAAGATGATGAGCACGGATATCCTTAAAAATCTCCCACCCAGTTCACATGCGGCAGCTGCTTCTGCTCCTTTACATCTGACTTCAAATTCCAGTCGCACATCAAGATAACCTCCTCCCCCAAATTTAACCTTCTGAACTTTTGTTCTCTGTCCCTTTCCTCCCAACTCTCATGCCTCAAACCCAAACGAAGTTGTCTGTCAAAGCAGGAATCTTGGGGCAGGACTCACCTTCAAACACGAGAAATTCTGTTAGCAAGATGAGGAAAGACTGAAACCGTCCATGAGCTCCTCGTTTTTGTCCTGTGACATGTACAAATGTCCTACAAAGGAAAAAATACGTGCCTTTGGTGTTAGTTTCTTTTAACGTTGCTTTTTATGTTGCTTTTCTTCTTGCTAACCTAGTGTCTCCTACATGCATATTTGCTACCTAAAAACAATTTTTTGAATTATGACTAAATGAAGAGCTGAATGAACAAAAAAGGGATTCATAAGTAAGTGTAAAAACAAGACATTGAACATTTCTGGAAACCAATTACTGGGAAATCTAAAGTCATGGTCAATAAATGCTGGATGATTAAAAAATGCATTTCTAAAATCCGAGTCACTTCTCCAAATACATTTAAAAAACAGAATTTTTTAAAAAGTTAAAGTAGAAGCAAGTCCTATATATTCCAGAATAGAGTAGCACATTTTGTCTGCAGTTCTTTTATGAAATCAGAAACTTGAGAAGGTACACGCATCCTATGTTTACTGAAGCATTATTTACAATAGCCAAATATGAAAATGTTCTAGGGCTCCATCAATAGATAAGTGGGTAAAAAATACAGGGTATATGCACAATATATGTATGCATATACATGTATTATGACGTACCTGCAGTTCTCGATTGAAAGTCATTTAAAGATATTCAAATTGTGAGCCTACTGATAAGGAAGTATTTATACAAACACCTAAGTGCACTTTAGCAATATTGCCTGTAGCCCAGAGTAACCCTGTGTTAAGGAAATCACTGCAAGGCCAGCAGTGAAAGCCCAGCTTCAGCATAACACTCCATCCCCTTTACGGTGACCTGAATGACCACGCATGAGTACATTTCAAGGAAGCTATTCCATTTAAATAATACCAGTGGTAACATAACCAAGTGTATTAATTAGGATTCACTGCTTACAAGCCACAGAGACCAGATCTCACTACATTAAATATAAACATATTTATTGAATGAAATTGCAGTGCATGTGGCCTACCCAGCAGCCATTCCCCCCTTCTTGTCTTTGCCAACCTCTTCCTAATTTTAATCAGGGGTCTATGTATCCTTCACCTGTGTGGTTCAGGGTTAGGACCTAACTGATGGAAGACATTCCCCCGTTCCATTTCCTGCTGCCTGTTCAGATACAAGCGAGGTAGGTTCCCTCTCCCGCATCCGGTGTGATGGCTGGACTGTTGTAGCCCTCTTGTGACTACCGGGGGCAGCCACAGAGAAGGCACCATAGAGCCACTCTCCTTCCATACTTTTTGCTCTCTGAAGTGATCATTTTTTCCTTAATGAGCAAGTCAGTGAAGCCAGGTCTCTCTGTTTTGTTGATGATTTTTTTTTCACCTGAGAGATCCAAATCAGTGGGAGGGTAGACAACCACGCTTGGGATTGGGAGGGACCCTGGACGCTGGGCAGTAGGAAGCAGGACCCAAATGCTCTTGTTGAGGTGCTCTGAGTGTGATGGACAGACATTTCAATGCTGCCTTTTTGTCCTTCTATTTAAGGCAAAATTCAGTTCCCAAACCTGATTATATTCACTAAGAAAGGATGACTTCCTCAAATAGACTTTAGATTGCTATAGAAGGGTTAGGTAGATGTTAAGTGGCCAAAAATGCCAAATGTTTACACCATCAACTATTAGCTGTTTTTTTTTCCCAAGACCTCCTATTTTATAGGTTTGTTTCTTAGCATTCATTCTCAGACAACTTCCATTTCTCCTATTCATCTCTTATCCTTATTTCCTGCTCCTGTAAAAATTTCTCTTTATTTTAAATCACGCCTTCTGCAATGTCACCTTGTCCACCTTCCCTTTACCTTCAACCCCCACATTAGCAGTAAATCACGCTACTTTTGTGTCTCAGACTTTCAGTGGAAGTGTCAGAGGAGATTGGTTTGAAATATAAGCTTAGAACTGGGTGTAACATACCCCTATAATTTAAAAATAATAATAATCAACTGTAGCCCAGCTGGGGAAGCCCAACTGGGGAAGTTGTTGCTGAATGTGTTATCTTTAAGTCCTAGTTTATGTTCTTCTATCCTACGACCATTTTCTTTTCCTCTCTACCAGGCTTACTTCTTTTTCCAGTTTCCCCAAATTCCTATTAATTTCATGAAAAAGAGTAGTTCTCTCCATCTCGTACTCAGAGTTAAGCTTGTGGCCTGCTCACACACAGCCAAGAAGTCATTAAGGAGCTCGGTGAATACATGATCTACTTCAGGTTTCTGCCCTTAAAGCACAAAACACGGCAATAGCTTTAGAATTAGTGTTTCTGTTACATGATACAAATTTTAGGGAGTGCCTCCCTCCTTAATAACCGCTGTAAGCAGAGGGGGAGCAATTTAATGATTTCTCCTTCTCTACGGTGCGGAAAATTCTACCCGGATTGTTTGGGCCCCGCCCCCACCCCTGTTTCTTCTTCCCTGTCTTCCTTGGGCTTCTAGTTCTCTTCATTTTTCTTCTTCTTTCCTCCCCGTACAAAAACTGTAATTAAGATGTATCCTTAAACCTGCAATTCAAATGAAGAACAAAGTATGACTTCTAGTCTAAAGGAAAGGGAGAAGCTGGGCACCGTGTGGTATGATCTTTAGTCTCAACTCCGCATTGCACCAGCTGTGGATTCCAAGTTCCCTTGTCCGAAGTTTGGGACTATGGTTATGGTTTACTTGTATCCCAAGGTTGTTACAAAGACTAAATTAAATGATGGATGAAAAATGCATCTTAAAGTATCCAGGACCGCTCAAATGTAATAGGATGAATACCAGCTAGCAGATTTCATCATGGAAGGTCCAAGAGAACCAAGCCAGAACTTTGACCATTTGCAAAAGGGCATGAATTTAATTAAAGAGCAAAGCGCTCAGGGACTGAGACTTTGGGATGCCAACATCAGAGAGGAAGTGGGCTTGAGCTGGGGAGCTACTAGGAATCCTTTCACTTCTTTCGTGGGGGCAGATGGGATCCCTGAGATTGCTTGCAGGTCCAAACTTGAAAGAAATCTTCCCCTGCCTTCTCTCCTTTAAAGCTAGAAGAGCCAAGAGTTAATTACCTTGTTATATTCATCTCTTTTCCAAATTTTCCACATGGGCTTTTCCCTTAATTAGTCATCATATGAAACTGAAGAATATTTATTATTTATTGTGTGTATTAAATTTTATGTCTTTTCTTCTTAATTTTTAAAATGGGTGAATTTACCATGCCTCATATTTCTCTCCTAAAAAAGCAATTTTTGTTGTTGTTGTTGTTGCTTTTACTGTTTGTTTAGTTGTAGTCCTCCTCTGACTTTTCTTTGGGTCAATAATTCTTAATAAAAAGCAAAATGAGGAAAAGCTTCTGGCATGTTTTAGATTAATTGGAAGAAGCAAGTAGTCTCCCACACATTTGTCTTATTCTTAATTTCTTTCTTTAATCTTTTACCCTGTTTAAATATGATACCTATAAATGCCCACTTAGTATTGGTTAGGTTATATGACTTTACTTCAGGGCTCTATAGTAACTTATTAAAGTATATTTTATAAAGTGATTTTGGGTTGTCAAGATAACATGACTGTACGTGACTTATCTGCACATGGGAACCATTACTATGGTTCGAAGTCAGCTCTAGAAGGCACGTGAGATGCATGCCACGGGCCATTCAGTCTGGGTTATATATGGACTGCAATTCATTAAACTTGGTGATTAACAAAGGGTTTATACATTTAAAGAGTTGCTTGTTTTGCTTAGAAATTAAGTGCTAGTGAAGCACTGTCTGAATAATTCTCTATTTAAAATCATCTTTACTTTTAGCACTGATAGGTGTGGCTTAGTTTGCATCGCCCTGCAAAAGGAAAAGTCACAGGTTCAATTCCCGATCAGGGCACATGTGTGGGTTTTGGGCCAGGTTCCCTGTCGGGGGGGGGGGGGGGCGGCGGCGGCACTTACAAGAGTAAATGATCAATTTCCTCTCTCACATGAATGTCTCTTTCCCTCTCTTTCTGCCTCCCTTCCCTTGTCTCTAAACACAAATAAATAAAATCCTTAAAATTATAAAAAATAAAATCATCTTTATTTTTACACATACAGTAGGTACAATTTAACAATGCATCATATATAGTTGTGTTTATTTTATATATTCTAGATTGTAAATGCTTTAAAAGCAAAGAGTGTCTCTCCTCCTCTCCCCCACAGAGTGAACAAGGATGTCTAGTACAAGCTTCACTTAAGAAGGTTGGGCTTGAATGGAAAAACTGGCCCGTAATTATCACTCAAGTTGCACTGCAGAGCTTCCATAGCCGTTTAATCTGTGAATGCAATGATTTAGGTTTTATTTGGGGATGATGGTGTTTTTCATGATTATGTTTTATTCTGCTCAGAGCAATTTTGAAAGCTTTTCTTGACAAGCCTCTTTTACCCCAATTCTGTTTCTCTCACCTCCCTCTCCCCTGTACTTTCTCCAAGTTCTTTCCTCTTTATCCCTCATATTTCTCTCCCTGGACTCTCTCTTCTACTTTGTACACTTGAACAATTACTTAGAAAAGAAAAGGGCTGGCATTTTCTTGTTTTAATTCAAAGGAAAACAAGCCTGAGCCTACCTCTGTAACAAAGATTCATTTTTGGCGGGGGCAGTGGAGGGGCCGACATTGAATCTGACCAGATAAAACAAAAAGGACTTTTAAACATGTAACAATTAGGTTGAAAACAATGTGTATATAGGCCAGTTTGTTTACTTGGATGAGGTACTCTCAATGTTCTTAACTATGTAAAGGTAAGAAATCTTAGCATGCCCGGCTCACTGGGAGAGGGTTTTCATACTCCTGCCTGCGGTCGTCTATGAAAGCATTTCTAAGTATAATCCTTACTGATTCTACTTTGCTAAAAACTTAAACCACCATCACTTGTTCAGTGTTTTGATCCCATTTTCCAAGTTTTTACAAGTCGTCTGTTTTAGTTCCTTTTGGAAAAGAGTGGGAGCCACATGATGTGAGACCCTATCACCACCTCTGGACGTCAACTCAGTGGCTTCCTTGAACTGAAGGCCGGTTGCTGAGTTTCTCCAGTCTGCAAAGAATGGGCGAACTCCTCTCAAAATAACTGGAGTTTATAACTTTAAAACAACAACAAAAAAAACCTGTCCATCGATTGCAAGTAAGTTTACTTAGTCCCTTTGTTACATGCTATGCAATTAGATCAGAAGTCTCAGGGAAAAGAAGGTACTATTTTAAAACAGGGAGTGCCGAATGTTATTTTTCCACCCAGTACCAAAGGATGTTTCTCAGGTAATTTCTCAGGGCTGATGTTAGCTAATTATTAGCTACCATACCCTGCCTCCCATTCCAAGTGACTATCTCCTGGCAGAAAGACATCTCCTAGGAGTGTTTTGTTTCATTTGTCCTTGGAGTTTTTATCAGCATCAAGAAGGTGGACTGAGCCCAAGTAAGAAGAATTCTGGAGCTAAGCAAAAAAGCAACACGTTTAACAGCCCCCATTAATTGAGGCTGTTACATGATTGATTTGAGAAAAACAGAAGAGACTGATTTCTTTACAACTCACAGTTGGATGCAATGCACTAAAAGTAATCCTGTAAATTACATTTTAAATCTTCAACATATTCCGAGCAGATAAAATAGTGGCATGATTGACCAAACTCCTTTTAAAAGTACACATATTACGATGCATCATAGTTATAAACAGATGGTATTTGGCCTCCTTCCTATTCTCAACATTTGGAATTTCTAAACTATGTGAATTAAACAATAATATTTTATAAACATACAAGGGATTTTGCTCACTGCTTTGTTAACATAGAAATTATACAATGCTGACATTTATTTAAATTTTAAAAAGTAAACAACAGTGTGCATTGAAATAAAGCAAACTAAAATCAACATAGAGAAGTATGTTCTGTGTGCATACTACCTACAATGGCACTGGCCTTTTTAAGGGAAGACAGAATGGGCTGAAGAACAAATGGTAGCGTAGATGGGCCTCATCCTTTGTACTCCCGGGGCTCATTTAACACCTCTCCGTAAACAAGAGATATTTGTACCATAATTGGCTATTTGACCATCAGTATTCATTTACTGTGTAACCTGCTATTATGGAGTTAAAAGAAATTCCTTTTCATTGGCTTGTCAGTTTTCATAGTAGTGAAAGTGTCCTCGCAGTTTTAAAAACACTTCCACAAACGGGAGTCATTCTGACACTTGTACTCAGAATGAGAAACATTATCATGATATCAATAAGTATGTATTTTTTCTATGGGGGGATATTATTGCCAGAAAAAAAGGGAAATGTATCAGATCTTAATGTCATTTCCTGAGATACTTTTCTGAAATTATAGCTTTAACCCTTTAGCCACATTTTGGAAAGGGAGTCCCATCTGCTGAGTTGATGTACAAAATAGAAGGCACTTGGTTTTCAAACACCGTTCTCAGATTTGCGAAGTTGTGCTATAATGAATAAATAATGAATCAGATCTTCAGTCGCTTTATGATTTTTGAAAGCCTTGATTATCATTGTTTACAGACTGTCTCTTCTCAATGTTCTTTGCACGCCTTCTTGTGCGGCCTTCCAAGGTTAGGCTTACATAGGCCATCCTCTCCTACCTCAGTTTACCCCTAGGCTGCTCTTCTCGCATTTAAGACGACCAGCCCAATAACCCGTATGTTCAAGTCCACAATTTGAAGAATATTTCGAACTGGGGGTACCAGGGGAAAGGGCTTCGGAGGGGAATCTCAAGTAATAGATGCCAGGAACGACCACGAACACTCCAGGAAAAGCTCCCGTGTTTGGACACTGGTGCGCACCGCTTTAGCATGCGTTCTCTAATGGTGAGAAAGGAAGACCATGGTGCTACAACCTAGATGGACAGAAACGCGCACGGCAAGGCTGAAACCGAAGACAAGGAGCATTTTTTTCTCTTGCAAAAACATTCTAAATGTGTACACTCGAATATTTAAAATTTTAGAAGCCTCAAATAATATTAAATGTTTTCGCAGTTTTTTTTTTTGAAAATTAACTAGACCAAATGAGTGACAAATCAACATGCTTCTAAATATTCTCCCGCCCAAATAGCGATTAACCCCAAACCTTCTCTCCTGTTAAATAACCAGTTCGCGGTTAAGAGAACAAAGTTTGTATTCTACAACACAGGTATGGAGTGAATAACAAAGCTACCTGAGGGCTGGGAGTGGGATTGGAATCGCACCTCTGAACGTGTGAGAGGGACAAGAGTATTTTTAAATTAACAGACAGAACCTCCGCCTGGAAAGCCTCCGTTCCCATCCTCACTTCCTCCTTGGTTTTTGCTTTCAGGTAATTTGTTTTTTAATAGGAGGGCCTTAAAAATCAATATTTCTGTTTTTGCTTAGTGCATTTTCACCGTATTCTCTCACTGGGGACTGAGAGGAGCTGTCTCAGGAAACCAAATTCAGTAAAAATCCTTAGACGAAAAGAGAGAGAGAGAGAGTCCTGCGCTGCCTTCTCCGGGTGCCCGATCGGACTATTCCAGTCCTGCACAATGGCCAGGGCAGCAGTGGGCCACCCGCCGTGTGTGAGTGTGTTAGCATGTGAGTGTCAGTGCGCGGTGTCGGTGCCTGCCGGTGTGTGCGTGACGGTGCGCGCGTGCCGGGCTGTACGCGCGCCGTGGTGCGCGCGCCGGCCGGGGCAGCGGGAGGGCCCACGCGACTCTGGGCGCGGGCGCGGGCCGCAGCGGGGGGCTCGCTCTGCCCTGCACCTCAGACGAGTCTCTGGCCCTGGCAGCCCGTCCGGTTCTGGGCTCTGGACTCAGCGCAGCCAAGAGGGCTCGGCTATGACTTTGTGACCTTATCATTCCCTTCCTCCCCAATTTTCTCGCGCCCCAAAGAGGTGCAGCATTTCTCCCACCCTCTTTGGAAGCGACAGAGCGGGGCCTGCAGGGAGGGCGCCGCGGGGGACAGTTACTGGAGCTCGCCGGCCGCCAAGGCGCTGCAGCGCGGGGGGAGAGGACTCGCGGCCAGGAAATCAGCGGGCGCCCCGGGAGTCTCCCAGGGGTCCCGCGGGGAGACCTTTCCCGCTTTCGGCAGCTAGGGCGCAGCTTTCCGGACGCTAAGTCCAGGCTAGTCGGGGTACCAGAACTAGCCGGGGCGCGTGCTCTCCGGCCATGGAGCGTCCTGCCGGACCAAGGTCCGGGTGCCCTGCAGCCTCTCCACTGCCTGCGGCCAAGCCGGGCGACCTGAAGTCCCCCAGTCAGCAGCGCAGGGTCCGCCCGAGGCACCCGACTGAGGGCGGAAGACCCGTGAGGCAGGAAGGGAAGGAGAAAAGAGGTAGCGAGCCCCAGACAAGGAATCCTTAATTACAGATTAAAGGCAAGCAAAACCATCCACCACATTTTCCATGTGTCAGCTGACGACCGCGACAAAAGGAAACACAGAACGCTGGCGGGGGAGGAAGCTCCTTCTCGTCATTTATTCTTTCCTTTCCTCTTTTGTATCTTTGCAAATGTAAAATGCATTAGGTAGTGACTCTAGGTAGGTGGTGCCTGGGGCCAAATCGCAGCTGCACACTCCGCTCCGTCGAGTAGGAGGACAGTTTGCTGATGCACCCAAAGGTCTGGGGAACCTCTACTAAAAAAGAGCTATAAATACTCCATTTGAGCACATTTCGCTTCTGAAAAACTTCATTACTTATACACTTTTAAAAGTTTGGTCCTGAAAGTGTTTCAATTCATTACCTTCAGTAAAACCCTATATCGTGTGCGCGTGCGCGAACCCACCACCCCCTCTTAGTTTTGCAATTTTGTAGATTTCATTTGTTCTGGCTTGGTCTCAGCATTAGAAATCCAGGGGAAAAGCCAGGCGGACTGAAAGCAGGGGACATACCGCAAGCACTGGAGAGCACAAATTCACCCCAGAGGTCTTCGGCTCAAGAGGAAAAAGGAGACAGACGTGTTTTATGCATTTCCTCTTATTATAATCACAAAACAAACACTTTGATCATCTCAATTCCAGTGTCCTAAATCCTCCACAGAGGGTAGGAGAGTGTTCAGAAGCCGAAGCCATTACAAACCTCTAGTTCTGTGCCCTGGTTTCTAACCCTGAAACTAGAGATGACCTTTGTGAGTCACCCTGAGCCCCCAAAGCCTCGCAGTCTTCTGTATATTCTCCAGCTTGTTGCTGGACCAACTTTAGAAATAGAGGATTTCGGTTCGTTGTTGGTAATCTGTCTACTGATACAATCAATGCACCACTTTGAAGGCAATAAGGCCACTTGACGTCACTTTTCCAATCTTCCTTTTTGTAGATATAGATGTACTTTCATTTGCATTTTTTCACCAATGCCATTTCCACAGAGCACTAAAAAAAAAAAATTGTCGAAATGCTTTTTCATGTGGTTGAAGTTAAGTGATTTGCCCACACCCCAAATAATGCTATTTACATTCAAGATTAATAGCTGCATATCAATAATTCTTAAATACCTCCTGATCCGTGTTCTCAAATTGAAACAATTCCTAATGCTATTGGCCTGGCAAATGCAGGAGCCAATACATTTGTGGACTGGTTGCCAGCCAGATGACAGCTCTCAGGCACTAAGAACAGGATTATTTCTGCTCTGGTCTGTTCAGGTGTTGAAAGAAGAGTGCTCCCCACCTCCCCCAGAAGCGGTTAATAAATAGATGCAAATCATGCCAGGTCCCAAGCCCGCCCCTGCCTTCAGATACACATTTAGGAGAAACTTGAAAATCTCCCGTGAAGTATCTAGTCCTTCTGTGATTTAACCACACCCTTCCCCCCCTTTTTAACTTTATCCTTCAGTAAAATAAATAAGGTGAAAGAGCGAATTAGGAGTTTGTCTTTCCTTTTAGCTTTTCCAGGGTTTGCGGTGGTTTCAGGCCAGTTGTTGTTAGTTCGTGTTTTTACCACCCACCAAAGAACAGCACAGGATTAAGTTTATATTAATAAAGGATGTTCATGACTAGGTTTCTAAATGCCAGAGTTATGATTTATTTTTTTAATGGGTGGAGAAAGGAGAGCAGCAATAAAACTCACCCTTAAGTCCCTCAAAATCCTTGGCTTCACAACATCATTTTTTTGGCCTTTTTGTTTTTTGTGTGTACCTCTAATTTTCCTTTAACTTCTATTATTATGGCTAATTATTTTTTACTATATACCTTTGTCCATCTCTCCCAAACCTTGTGTTTATTAAATTTATAAAAATGTATTATATGTTCTTCTTTCTACTTTCTAAGTGTTTGTAATTATCCCAATTTATCCCCCCACCCCATTAAGAATTTCACAATAAAATCCTACATCAAATAAATTAAACTCTGCAACTTCAGACACCCAAGGAAGGCATTAATTCACTCAGTAAAATACCCAGACCTCCCCCTCTCATTTTCAGCTCTTCTTAATGTAACATTTAGTAATTGCAGCTGGCTCCTTACACTTTCCTCCCTTCTTTCATTCTGAATCACATTGGCCTTGTTTAACCTTCATTTCCTCTCCTACCCCCCCCCCTTTGTCCACATACTTTTTTTTTTTACCATGTTTGTCTCTTTTTGCTGTCTGGAATGAAAGCAATAAATAGAGCTTCTAAGATCTTAATGCTTTGTGTTAAAATCCCATTCCACCTCCCCATCCCACCATTACTGCTTGGTGCAATTTTTTATGTACCCTTCGGTTGTGTAGTTACTGCTCTACGTTTTTCTGATGGATCATTAAGGACTGCTGGCTGTTGAGCCCGGCCTCCATAGTCCTGAAGCAGAGGCTTTTTCCTTGGCTTGCTCTTTGCCTGTGGAATGCCTTTCCTGGCAAGGACAGGCATTTTGGTTTGACTATGATTCTTATGTTACAATTCAAGGCTAATTTGTTCAGTTAGGTTTCTACTATAAGCAGCTCTGTTTCTCACTGTTAAGTGCTCCGTGAAACTGCTTAGTTGAAGGGTTTGTTGTAAGTGCAAGATGTAATACGCTTATATTGTACTTGATTATCAGTTTTCAAAAACAGCTGCATGCTTTGATATCTGTGTAAGGAAATATCAGAAGATAATATAGCATTGGTATTTATTACTCTATAATTAAGGATGTGTCAGTGTTTCCCTTTAAAAACCCCATATTTTCAGAAATTCATATCTCAGGCATAAATTTCCCTATGAATTACAGTCTAATACCACATTAGAAGTATCTTCTTTTTAAGTTACCCCTCCCCTTCCTTTTCTTTTCAGGCAAGTAAGTTTCGGGATGTAATTTCTGGGTTATCGGTGTGGGAGGAGAGGGAACAGGTCCTGTGCTGTGAAATTAAAGGTGCTTCTGCTGCTGCCGCCACCTGCTCCCTCTGCCCTAGGCCCCTACACCAGGCAAGACTGTGAGGGCCGCTTTATTCCTAAGTCGAAAGAGCCAGCCTATTCCTACGTGGATAAACAGCTTCATTTTGCCACATGATAAGAAAGGCAATAAAGACTCAGCTGTTCAGAAATATCACAGGTGCCACAGAGCCTGAAATTTTAGTACCAGGAATCAATTCTTTTGCATTCTCCTTCTTATGGTCACTTAGAATATAAGTGCAACCAGGAGTAACATGAACTGTATCTACAGTAAGGTACTAGCAACTAATTAATCCATGTTTCTTCTAATAGTAAGAGAAGCAGCAGGAGGCAACAAGAGAAGATGGAAATATTTTCCTCTTTCTCCCCCTTTAAGGGATGGCTTTGACCAACTGAATTGACCACAGCCTCCTTAAAGAGTCCTGGGTTCTAGACCTGCCTCTACCCCCACGGGGTCCCACAGGAATGCAGCTTTAGTTTCCCCGTATGTATAACGTGAGTGTTAAAAGACACAAATGCTTACCAGAAGAGCCAGGTAAGTTACCTAAGTGTATAAACCAGCAGATTGAAAGATTACAGGAAGCGGTTTAATAATAGTCCTAAAAACACTTCAAATGTTGGCAACCTTACATGGTCTCTTGTGGCCCCTTCAACCGAAGCAGGCAATGAGATAACCCCTTGCTGCTCTTTCCCACCCTCTTGCTTGGTGGGAGGAGAAACAGAAGGAAACTAGGGGTCCCACCGAGTCACGAACTCTGAACCTGGTGCTTCCTGAAAGACACGCGACGATGACATTATCTCATGCAGGGAAAGGTTCATACAAAACATCTTTGTGTCTGTAACACATTGTGGCTCCTCATATGCTATTATCTAATGCCTTAATTTCCTCGTTTGTGAAAGTAATAATGGAAATGTTAAAGGACTTCAAATTCCAAGGGATGTGTCATGGAACTATTCTTAGTCGCAGTTGCATCTTCTAGCACCCCACCTCGAGTCTGCCAAATAAAGGCGATAACTGACAGAACAGCAAGAGAAGCATTTTAGATTATCTCCCATGAAATATCAATTCTTTTTTTAAAATATATTTTATTGATTATGCCATTACAGTTGTTCTATTCCCCCCTTCATTCCCCTCCACCCAGACACATGGAAATATCAGTTCTTTACATCGGTTTATAAGAACAGTTATGAACCTGTCCTGGGGTTGACCATCGTTACCACAGAGCCATGGGAGGGAATACAGCATCAATCAGGCAATGACAGACAATGGGAGGACCCCTGAGGACACCGATCCCCAATTCCGATGTAGGGAAATGGGCCACAGGGTGAGTGGGGATCTTGGTTCTTGGAATCCCGTGGACCGCATGTGCAGCTAGGGCATCCTGAAGATCCGAGGGAGGAGTCACTTTCATGAGATGGACTGCAACATACAGAGCCCACCCTTGGCTCCTGTGTCTTCAAGAGGAAAAGGGACAGGTAACAAATACAGGAAGTGGGCAGAGTGGGTAGGACAGCAGGCAGTTCTGTGCTCTACCACACAGGAAGTGGACAGGAAAAGGACAGGTAACAATACAGGAAGTGGGCAGAGTGGGTAGGTCATCAGGCAGTTCTGCGCTCTACCACACAGCTCTGAATTTGTCAAGGTAGGAAGACCAGTTCATTTAACATTTTCCTGGAGGTGGCTATTTCCCATTAGATATCTTGAAATATCTAATACAAGATATTTCCCATCTTGCATTAGAAACAATCAGGCATTAGTTACAAATGGTGATCAGAAGCTCTGGGGGAAAAGGAACCCACGCACAGTCAGGTTCAACTTCAGAGTACGATTTCTTTGATTTCTTTCAGGGTCAAGGTTAGGTGCTTGCCTCCTGGGAAGCAGAGGAGTCTTGTCATGCAAAAGTGGCAGTTAGGGCACTTTCTTTAACAGTCCAAGGAAAAATGGCTCTCTGATTTGACCAATAGTTTAGAGTCAAGAAATGTGAAGGACAGCATGGTAGTAAAATTAACCACAGGCTTCCCAAAGTACTGATAGTTCTGATGAAAAGGCATATCCAGAGTAACACTTCAGACATGTAAAAAGACAGAGAGAGTAGGAAAAAGCCCACGTGTACTATGGCCCAGCCTAAGAAATAGACCGTTACCTGTACCATGAATATACCTCTACCAGTTACATGTCGGTTCTTTCCCCCATTGCTCCTCTGACTTAACTATCATTGCATTGTTGGTGTTGGTGCATGTTTTCTGGTTATACTTTAATCACATACGTGCACATCTTTGAGCAGCACATAGAATTGTTTGCATGTTTTAAAACTTTTCCAGTTACATGTTAATGAATAATTTTAAGGGCGGGCAGATTATGGAAACAATAGTTGTCCTGCATGTCAATTCAAATTTTAAAATGAAACATGCTCATGCCAGTGGTTTATAATATATTCTCTCTGTTGTTAAATATAAAATCTGATATTAAATCCCACTCAATTTGCCACCGAAACAGAAAGGCACTTAGGGCTATACTTGTCAGCAGTCAATAGAGGAACGAGACTCAGAGGATATGTCAACATTAAAAGACGGCACAGACTATCATTTGAAAACTGATTCTATCACCCACAGAAAGTATGAAACTTAAATGAAATTTTTTTGTGTCTCATAATATTTCTGGGTAGCAGATGCTTTCTCAAAAACAGATTTTTTCTCTTAAAAATATCAAATATAATTAACACCTTCAACATAAAATGAAATCTTTGCTTCCAGATGCATTTCAAGGTGTTGAAATGAATCTTTGCAGCACTCCACGGCTGAGAGCCCCACTGGCTGGCTGAGCCTGCTGCCATCTTCACGGGAGCAACCGAAGAGCTGGAGCGAGGGCAGGGCGCTTACACTTGACTGTGTCTGAAGGGAGCTGATCGAAACAGCAGCGTCTTAAGAAAGGTCTCCGGGCCTCTTCCCGATCAACATGGCATATAATGAGCAGGTTAAGAACTAGGTGCCCTGCCGCTTTATTATAGAAACACCTAGCTAGAGCATTACCTCGATTAAGTAAATTCAGGGCAAGCATCATGGACATTGTGTCTTGACAAATATGGAGATATTTATCAAGTATGGAGATATTTATCAAGTATAAAGATTAAAAAATTCTTGTTTTTTAAAACTATTGATGCTTTATTTTTTAAAAATTTTATTTATTTTATTTTTAGACAGAGAGGAAGGGAGGGAGGGACATCAATATGTGTTTGCCTCCTGTGTGTCCCCTACTGGGGACCTGACCTGAAACCCAGGCGTGTGCCCTGACTGGGAATAGAACCAGCGACCCTTAGGTTCGCAGGACAGCGCTCAATCCACTGAGCCACACCAGCCAGGGCAAAAAGTTCTTGTTTTTAATGTACTTGTTGAAAACATTGGTCTTGTTTTAAGCATTCAATTCTATTAATTTTAGTCTTTGAGATGAAATTGTTAAATGTTAACATTTTAACAATAAACTATTAATAGAGGGCTGAGATCTAAAATTAACTATTTAATTTTAGATCTCAGCCTTCTACTGAGAGTAAGGGAAACAAAAATTAAAGAGTCAATTTGTATTCTTAATTATTCTCTGACTTTAGCAAAATATGGATTAGCGTACTTAGTAACACTTCATTCCACTACATCATGGCCCCACTGAGCATGTGTGGGCACATCCCCCCCAAAGATTTGTCTTTTCCAATGTTAAGAACACATTTACAAACATTTACTCACTCATCTGCCAAATCTGACTGCAGAGTTTTAAGAAGAGATGACTTTAATGTAAATTCTTATTCAGGAAGGAACTTGGGTTGCAGCTAATGACAAAATTCAATTCAAGTTTACAAGTGCAGAAAAACTCCACACACAGGTAACTTTCCATACTATATCTGCCAAAATCAGGGAAATGTTTAAATGTTTGAAAGGTAGCTGCCTCCTCCCATTAATTAGTGAGAAAACATATAGGGATAGTTGATGTGAATACAGTGTCTTGCCATTGTAAGATGTGTGCCCATTATTTTCAGGATAGAAAAACAGTAAACTAAGCACAGTTTCTTGGCTGTGAGAGTATAATGTTATTTTGAGGTGTTATTGATGACATGGCACTTGCGTGAGTGAAGCGAACTTGCTGGTGCAACTCATCTCCTTGGATGATGACGAACACTGCCCTGAGGTGTCTAAGAATCTCTGGTGCACATTTCTATCTTTATTTTGCACTCAAAAGGAGCACACCCGACGGCTGATGAGTCCCACAGTCTTGGATCAAAGGAACTTGGAAACAACCCCTGAACCGTTCCGTTTGCAGGTGAGGAGGTCATTTGTTCCGTGACTTCCGCACACAGTAGCACTCAAACCCCCCCGTGCTGTGATATCCCATCCTACACTTCTCGCACTCGTTAGGGAGAGGGCTCTCTGTGCAAAAAGGACCTCGTTGTTTCTTCTGCTTCTTACTCTTTCGGCTTTTAAATCCCTGGCCTCGTGGACCCTGAACTCCTGCTTCCTTTGATCTGAAAGTGCCTCTGTAGCCAGGCCTCCATGCGGCTCCCTGACCTTCATTTATTTGTGCTTACCATGGTGTCGGCTGCCAGCGGGCCCCACTGAGCACCTACACCGTGACCTCCTCTAGGCAGGGCGCCCGCCAGAAGACTCGGGGCCCCGGTCTGCCCTCCTCTCCCTGGCTGGTCCTCATGCTGCCGCCGTGTAGAAGGAACTCATTTCAAAAGCTAGGAAAGTTACAAATTTACCTGCCAGTAAACAGAAGATGGTTTATCAACAGACTTTACCTTAATGACTACAAATGTTTACCTCCTGCTTTCCAGAATGCAAAGAAAATCTTGGAAATGTCATAATATCTTACAAACATTTGCAAAACAGATCCTTGTTCATCCGGAAAGGAAACAATTGTATTCGTTGTCTCTTGACACAAGGAAAGTGTTTAGTGAGAAACATACAGATAGATGTACACACTTACATGTAAATGAGGTATTTTAATTAAAAATGGCAGAGGGCACTTTATTAAAAATTTATTTTACAATCTAACCATTCAAAACCTCTTTACATCCACAAATACAGCAGCTTGACTATTAGAATGTAAGTGATTTGTCTCAAAAAATGTTGTATTTGTAGCTGAATCCAAATATTTTCAAGAAATATTTATATCAAAAATACTGGTTTTTGTTAGAAGTATTTTTATTTCTCTATTTTTACCCATGAAAAAAACTAAAACAAGGATCTCAGTGTTCATTTTATGGATAAGGTGGCCCCACTCATGGTATTTCCCATGTTTGTTCAAATTACAGCTGTTTATCTTACAACTTTCTTGAAGATAAATTAAATGCAAATGTAACTCTGTGAATCATGGGAATACCTGCCAGACCCCTTATTAATACCTTCACTTACAAATGCCCGTGCCAGAGAGTCATTAATTTGCTAAAAGGAAAGTGCTAAAGCAGCCCTTCGCCACAAACAGCTCTGAGATGGCTGCCCAGTTAGTCCCACGGCGTTCCTCCGACCCTCCTGTCAGACTCTGTGGCCCTCTGAGGGCACAAGAAGGCTCCGGTGATAACCTGGCAGCCCAGGTAGAAACGCAGCCAAGTGTGAGTGTTTGAAGCTGCAGTTTGGCTGCCATCATGTCGGCAAAGAGAAAGAATTCAGGCACCATGTCATCCAGTACAAAGGATAAAAACGGATTCCACCGGAAATTCAATGTGGCACCACATATGGGATACATGAGTGCGGTTATACAACAGGCCACATATTTTTTTTGAACAGTCTCCTCCATGTGATGCCGAGGACATGTGTAACCATCATAACGTCTCTAGGAATCTGTATTTAATTTGAGTTGGGGTGGTGGCAGGGATTGGAGATCTGAAGCCGCCACAGGTTTGTGGCAGATGGCTCTGTGTCAGCTATGACAAGCAGCCAGGCTCAGCTTCCTCTGCAGATTTTCTGTTCTCTCTGATCAGGTAAATATGGGCACACTCTGGAAAGTTCTACAGATTCTGCCTTAGGCTGCAAGTTTGTGACTTAGCCCCATCTGTCACAAATCTTCCCTTGGTTCTGTTGTAAGCAGAGACCTGAATTTACCATGTAGGGCTGCCCAAGAAAAAGGATTCATGTCACCCTGTAAGGAAGGGAGAGAAGAGAAAGCAATGAAGAAGCATTAACGACTGAAAGGCTCAAGTGTGCTGACAATTCATACTGCAAATCTGCATAACTGACATCACTTCGATTTCAAAAAGCCACCAAGTAAATGGTTCTCGAGTTTTATCACCCTGGGAAATCCCAGTTTCTCATTGGTTTCACGTATAACTATTTTCAACCACAGGGGAAAGCTCCAGTTTTTTGTTTGTTGTTTGTTTTTTCTTTTGTTTTTTGCAAATGGGTACTCTCTGCTGCACATCTATTTCCTCGTTTATGTTATGGATAACAGCTATTAGGAGTTGATCATCCAACTTTTAACTTTTATAAACACAAAATAGACATGTTTTTGCTAATGTGAATTTTACTTTAGGTGGTGAAGGGACGAGAGAAATGCCATTAGAATTACATGCAAGTTACAAAGCTCTTCAAGTTTACTAACGGGTTTATTCTCATTATTTCATTACAGCTATACCTCAGGGGGGAAATGCTATTAAGAATTAAGAAAAAAAAAGTCTTCCAAGTTTACAGATGAATCATAGAGAGGTTAAGAAGTTCACCTGGAGCTAATCTGCAAGTGAGCAGCAGAGAAGGACAAAAAGTCCAAGTCCCTAACTGATCTGAATCGCCCAAAGTATATCTCTTGTGCTACAGAATTTGCAGTTTTGTTTTACTTAGGCAAATCAAAGGAAAACCAATACAAATAAAATCAAAGAAGGACGTGAAGTATGAGAGAAGGAAGAGGATGGAGGAGGAGGGAGGGAGGGAGACTGAGAATTTGCCTTAAATTGTGCTGGTACTGTTGAGAGAGTTTAGAAGTCCTAAAAATGTCACAAGCTTTTAAGTTTTCATTTTTAAGAAAAATGTAATGACTTTGGAGGGCTGTTAATATTAATGAGCAAGGCTTTGTTCACATGTAGAGTATAAGCTCACACTAAGAGGGGACTATAAAGTGCCCAGTCTCTTGAAGGAAACTTAAAATGCCTTGGTTATGGTTCGGGTGGATATGGTTGATACAATTAAGACAGCCACAAATAACTTTTCTGGGCACCGAGTCTGAATGATAAGCTTAATTATTGTTTGGATTCACTTTTAGGCAGAAATTGGAAATTCTCTTTTCCAAATAACAGCAGGTTACAAAAATTTCTAGAATGTTAAAGAACTTGAAGAGGACAAAATAAAAATCAACAGCTGTCATCCGAAAAATCTTAAGAAACTACAGGTCACTTTTGTAAGGCACAAGAAAAAATGACACCTCTTCCCCCACCCCCACCCCTCAAAATACTGCTCAATTTGTAAACAAAAGTAATGAGAGCTAGGACAGGTATAAAAAAGGAACACACTTCAGTCTGGGAAGTACCTACTTATACTGCCCTAGTTGTACTCTTTTGCTATTTTCAATACTGGTAACAAGGGAATATGCAGACATTGTTTTTGGTAAAGCATTTTAAAACATAATGATCAGAAGTTCTCTAAAAATATAGAGTACTGATTTAAAATCACTGTTGGGGATTGCTGAGAATTCAGGAAGTGATTTCTCATAGTAAAAGTAAGGCAAACATATGTACAACTTCATGGCAGTAAACTTGCTTGGTTATAAAATGAAGAACGGTCGTTAGTGTCAGAAGTCCACCCTTGCCTAACTAGTTTAAAATCACTTCTAGAACCCTGTGCTCAAGTAAGGCTTGGGAGTCATAAAGAGCTCCCGTCTTGTTTACGTGACAAGTACGTGGCTGAAGTGTCTCACCTACTCAGAAAAAAATGAAACGTCCTAAAAGTACCAGAAAGCTGCAGTCAACGACGAAACTAGGATGTAAACTTTTAAAGAAATAGTTTTAGTTTTGTAAAATTTAAAAACTAATGAAGAAACATTTAATTTCTGCATGCACTGGATTTCTCTTAAGGAAAATGTGAGACCCAGAGAGGGCGTGGGGAGAGAACACTGCATGAACATGAGGAATTTCAACATTTCAAGTCTGAAACCATTTCAGGTGAGAAGTTTTGGGCAGAGTGTTTGTAGTAGAAAGAGTCACTTTAAGAAAAAAAAAAAGTATCAGATTCTGTTTCTGCTTTTCAGTTACTAGCATTCTGTTTCAAATCCTGCTTCAAGTTATAGCCCCCAAACTCTCACTCATATTGAAATTATAATGTCTCATGTGAGAAGAAAGCCAAGTGTTAGTCGCCTTATTCTAGTCATTACATTTCTAAGTGTGAATCCGTAAGAAAAATCCTATCCTAAAGTGAACTCTATAGGATAAGCCGTTGAGATGATTTTAACATGTAAACTTTTAACCAAAAAAAAAAAGAGTAAGGTGTAAAAATGTAAAAGGAGCAAATAAAAAAATTCAGTGACATTCTATCCTTTCAGATCTTAGAAGCATATGTTTTATAAAAGCAAAGCAGCACTGTCCTGCGGAACGAATCTAATGAAAAAACCCCAACATTCTCCTCACAGTCCACACGAAAGGCTCTTCCACTGCATAAGAAAAATAGGTCAAAAGACACCTCGGGGGAAATAATTCTCTGATATTTAGTGAAGGCAAATGTTACCTGAAAAATGTGTATATTCACAAAACAGAAGTGAAAAAAATATCATAACTTATTATGTCTTCATTATAAAGTTTTCAAAGGCATTCTTTCTGTCTTTTGGCTCTAAACCCTGTTACAACAACCAAACTAAATCTGTGGGACTTTCTGTCCTTTTTCCAGTTTTGCTTAACAACTGCATCCTCAAGCTCTTAATTACTTATAATCCTTGGACCAATTTATTAATTTTTGAGAGTAATTTTTAGATAAATATCAAGTTCTGTGAATGAGAACATATATGAAAATGCATAATGATTTATAAGAAAAAACCCATGGTAGAAAAAAACCCAAAATTAAACTATACATATAAATTCTTGTAAATGCTTATGCATGAACTAGTGATTTATAAATTTTGAGATGGAGCATTTTAGTATGTACAGACTAAACACATATGTAAAAAGTAGTAACGTGGAGTAACATTTAAGGTATATGTTCTCTCTTAAACTGTCTGAGGAACAACTTGCTACGTTAACAGCATACCACTAAGCTGACATTCTTTCAGAGTTTTTCCAGAAGTTGTTTGAAAGTTAAATAATTACAGCTATGTTATGGCAGTAGCTGTACTAAATATTTCATCTGGAGATCTGTTTCCTTTTGTAACTAAAACCAACTTGTTGCAATAACTTTTGCAATGGTTAAAAATCTGCAGATGCAAAATAAGAGGGTTAATAAGGCCTAACTTGAAGCAAAGTTAAAAACTGATAGATTCTGGTGGTGGATACAGAATTATCAGCACTTCACCATTCTCATCACAGAAAAAAAATATTTCTTTTTTTCTATCTATATGAGGTGATGGATGATAAAAACTGACAGTGGTAATCACTTCACAGTATATAAGTCATCATGCTATATACCTGAAACAATGCTGTATATCAATTATATCTCAATAAATGTAAAAAAAATCACCAGAAGAGGAAAAAAAATCAATAATCTGATGGTGAACTCACTGTAAATAGCTTGGTGTCATATATAGAAAGTGAATCCATTTGTATTAATACTTATTATTCTATTTTTTCAATTTTTATAATCTGCACATTTTGATAGTCTGTCACATGGGAAACAGCTTTATTCATATTTCATACAAAGAAGACCACCACTGAACTTGAAAAATTAGGAGATCTGGACGTAAACCTGGGAAGACGGTTTTCCCTGTGAAGCCTCCCACGTACACGATCCAACTGCATCGACTCAAGGAACGACAGTGGAGCTGGAACTGTTCAGTCAGCATTTTAAACTATTATGAGCTACCTTCTGAACCATTGCCAAGTTAATAGACAATGAAAGATAATGAGCTTGAAATTGGGTGTTAAATTGCATTTTTGGTTCTCTCCCTTCTTCCTGAAGTTTAACTGTTTCCTGCAGAAACCAAGTCCTGTTTTGATGTATCACTATTTATATGTGTGTTTTAGGCCACAAAAGGGAGAGGAGAGATACAAGGAGGCAGACTGCAGTTTATGGAGGGAGGTTACATATTAACATAGGACATTAAAATATGCTGGATTATAAAACTGCTAGATTATCAACTGTACTGAATGTATGGAAAACGAAGATGCTGCATTCAAAGAGTATTAAAAAAAAGTATATTACTCATGGCCTAGAGCCACCTTCAAAACTCATAAAGCAGATTTATCCCAGTTCAATTACTTAGACATTTAGTAAGGCCTCTTTGTGTTGTTATTTCAACAGTGTAAAATTCTCGATTCAAACAAGGGGAAAAAGATAATGAATAAAGGCACCGAATGATGATGCTATTTAAATTATGTCCCTTTTGCCTTTGCCATTCAGGGAGGAGACTGACAGTCTCAACCAAAACAGACTGAGGAGTTCCCGTGTCATTTTATTAATCTAGGCAAGGGAAACATTGGATTCTTGAAAATCACCTTTAAGATAGCAAGAAAATGAATACTAAACTTCACTAATGTCATTCACCTGAATTTTTGAGGATTGAAGATTTCACTATGATGGGAAGAAAGGCTTATATCCTCATTAGTCTAATTGTAGAATCTTTCCTTTAGTTCCTTTTAAACTAATGAGTTACATTAATCCAGATTCATTTTTATAAGCCTCTCGGGGCTAAATGTAAAGGACAGTCATCTTAGAAAACAATAAATTAAAAAAAAGCATGTACCGTGCATTAAGTGCACGCATTTCATAAGACCTCGGTTAATACAACTGGCATCCAGTTTAATTAATCCTTGTTAGTGTAACAACTAATATCCCTCCCTAGCATGTTTCCCTTAAACATTAGTATGTTAATTAAATGTTTTTTTTGAGATTTTTTTCTTCGTACTTCAATATGGCATTTATACTGTCTAAATCTCTTCTCAATGACTACCTTATAGAGATGTTTCCTTATAATATCAGGTCTCTTGCAGAAATTCTGGAGCCTCTTTGAAAGCTGTTCAGGTGTAGAATACAGATATTCAGCTGCAGGAAAAACAGATACATTTTTAATGAAACAAAAACCTCAAAGCACACACTCGATATTAGTCACTTTACTAATTAAAAATGCATATTGCTCTGTGCCGCCTCGTGTTTTACATTATTTAAGCATGATTTTATAAGGTTACCTCAGCTCACAAGGATGTTTAATGCTAAATAAGACTGTGTAGTTTTGCTGTTTAGACATCTCCTTTGGGTGATTAAAATACATTATTCTAACGTAACACGATGCATATGTGATATATTTAGTGATGAGATTCTTTTCAAAGAACTGGTACTATTGCCGTATGTACCCCGTACAACACTTGCATATTATTAACTAGTCAATTGTTTAAATAATTTGGTGTGACTTTCAGTCCTCGATTTTTCTCTTTGTATATCACTAAAAAAATCTGTAAGCAATTGCAGCAACACTGACCTACTTATAAAAATCCATCATTATGGGATGTGTATGCTAACAATGAAGAATGCTATTTGAAAACTTGCTTTTTTGTTATCTTAAAAGAACAGATGGTAAATATAAGCTTACTCTAATGTATTAAAACATAAAATTTTCCTTAACACTAACATGTTGACTTGCCAAATAAACAATTGCTCCCGCCTAAGTTTATTTTCAAACTTTCTCATTTAGCATGAATCATGTATTAAATCTCAACAAAGATGAAAGTACATTAAAGCCGCTACCTGGAAATATTTCGGGATAAACCAAGTCTCTGGGACAAAGTGGGTAACAACCACAATACACAGCTTCCAACCTGAAGAGATTTTAGAGAGAAGATGAAGATGTGTTAGGAGGAGGACATTGCTGTCAGAGCCAGAAGCAGTTTTGTTTGTCTGAGTTCACAGTCTGAGCCCAGAGTTAACTGGGACGATGAACGTGGTCGGCAGTGCGAGCCTAAAAGCCAAAGTTGCTCTTTTAAAAGATTTTATTGATCATATATGAATTTCATAGAACAGAACCAACAGCATATGTTTTGTTCACTGAATTAATCAACGCACAGCTCTGCATTTTTTTTGTTTTTAAAATGCTGTTTAACACATTTTATAATCAGCAGATAAACACATGTAACAACATGGTAAAGTATGGACAGCTTTTCTTAATAATGCTGCAAAGCCCCAGAATGTTCGGTTTTCAAAAATGTTTAAATAAAATAGCAAATACTTAACTTTAACACCGTAGCTGTAGAAATGATAGAGGCACTTTTAAAAGCATCAGAAAAAATTTACAATCTGTTGTGTTGGGGCATTTTCATTTTTCAGCTTGTGCTTCCAAATGACTTATTATGTAGGATGTAAAACTATTCCCCCATTTACTGAAAAAATGCTTGTGAAGGTTACCTTAAGGAACATTTTGCTTTCTTGACTAGTAATTCAGCTCTTTTTGCCTTTTATCAGAAAAGACTACTTTTGCTATTAAACGAAGAAACACGAAAGTTTCACTTTGTCAAAGAAACATGAAAGTTTCACTTTGTCAAAGGCCTTCCCCAAGGACCCCCCACAGGAAGTTTTTCCTCACGTCACAGTAGTGAGGGTGATGCAGAGGGCGGGCATTGCATCCTGATGGCTGCGCTAGCCCACACTGCGGCTACAGGTCTGACATAAGAGACCTTAAAGACACCACTGTCATTTCTGCTGGCCAGGAATTACGCGGTGAAATTCAAAACACTTCTTAAATGTTTATTTTATGAGAAACTTTGAGTTGCATCCAAAATGTTGACCAAAAGAAGAATTTTATTTTGAACTGCATATTTTTGTCAACCCAAGAATAATTTGAAGTTATGTCAATGTTTACCTTGTTTACTGACAGTGACAAAGTACATGTAATTTAACCTGTATTTTTTTTTGTAATTTAAGTGTTTTTAGGCAGGTGTTGTGTTCCCTATTTTATTGTTAACTGAAACTAGTTTCAGTGAAAAAAAGTATTTACTCTAGGCTGCAAAGTTTAGAAAAAATACTGAGCTCAAAGTTTTGCTTGAGAACTGAGAGAAGGTACAAAATAACACAGTGGAAAGGTACAGGACCTACTTA
>NW_026521904.1:1087500-1132500 GCF_021234435.1 Artibeus jamaicensis
TAGCTAGATACTAAAAGTTTTGCCTTTGCTGAATCAATGTCCTTTTAAGGTATCAACATTGTTTTCTATTATATTTTTCAATGAATTAAGCTTCCTAAATGAACATCAAGAAACTCACTAGTTGGTACAACTTTCATTCTCAACACCATCGATCTGACATTTTTCATAAGCGCTGAACACAGTTAAAACACACTGTGGGAAAAAAAACACTTGCTAAATTATGGGGGATTTTATGGAAAATAAAACCTCATGAAACTATGACTTAAGTGCTAAGAATGTTTGGTGAATATAGTAAATACTACAGCTTGACTCAGCATTCTGATAAGGCGGAGGTGATATCGTGTCCCACTGAGTTGTCACAGGATTAGAGGAAATGTACCTACAGCCCTTTGCACAATGCCTGACACATACCTGCACTCAGTAATTTAGTAACGATAACAAGGTGTCTTAGGAGCCTTGCCTTTATAATAATAAGTATGGCACAACGACATTTCCTCATCTTCTCACATTAAAAATGGATACCAACGAACTGCTTTGCATTATCAGGTCAATTGGCTCATGTAAAACTAAGAACAGCATGACTTTGAGGACATAAGATATTGAACATAGCCTATCAAAACTGACTAGACACATGCATAGTTCAGTAATATTTCTATAATGATTTTGGCAAAAGGCCAATTTAATTAAAACTATACAACGGTATACCTATTGTGAGCTATGTGCTATGTTATGGTGTTGTTCACAACTGTGATTCAAAGGTATGAAATCAACTTAGACCACTATTAAAAGAAAGAAAGTACAACAACAAAAAAAGAGAAGGTATCAGAGTGTACAAATGTAAACAAGAATATACACAATGTCACGGATGCTTTGTTTCAGTTATAAATAGCCCCCCCCCCACGGGTGTGCTAGGTGACAATGCTAATACGCAATCCTGGTGTGGCTCATGACTGAAAGTTTGAAAAGGCTGCTGTGTTGAGAACTCTGGGTCACATAAAGCTGTGTAAGATATAGTTGCATCCTCAAGAACATTCTAACTGTTGTTCATGTATGAGGCTCAGAAGACAGGGTGAGCTCTGAAGGGTAGAGGAGGAAAGAGCACCCTGGGTAGTGACAGGGGAGCTGCCTTCAGGGAACAGAGTAATCTAGGCTACAGCCCGGGGCTATCCTGTATGAGGACCCGAGTAAGCCAAGGAAGGTAGTTCAAACCACACGGAGAAATCCAGACCAGGGAGGTGTACTTAATTTGATAAGGGCAGGGGAGTAGAAGGTGATGTATATGGAGCTCACCTTTAGGATGTTTAAGTGAGCAAAGACTTACGGGATAGAACAGTGGGCAACTTCAGTCCGTGCCTGGGGGTGGCCGGAGGAAGGACAGCTGGCCTAGTGAAGGGTTCGCAGCCTGAGGGTGGGCGTTGGGGTCCGCAGTACAGAGATATCAGAACGGTGAGGAGCAGACCAGGTTTTGAAAAAGCGTGATTGTTATGCTTACTGTTTTCACAATCCAAATTGCAGAAAGCGTTCTTGTGAAATCCCTTTTGGGTGTACGGATGTGCACGCCACTTTAAAAGAACCCTAACTGCCAAGGTCCTTTCTAGTTTCAACCTCTGTTGGATGACTGTGTTTCCTGAAGAAGCTCAGGCTAAAAGGGGTGACGTGGTTAATCAGTGGCAGAGCAGGAACTAGACCCCAGGCCTTTTTTTAAATTCCGGGACGGCGTTCATCCCCTCGCACTCAGTATCTGTGATGGTTTCCATTTCACAAATGTAACAATTAGGTGAGGAGAGATCTAGCTGGAAAAGCTCACTGGCTGGATTCAGACATGCACCCCCTGTTGTTCTGCTTTCTGTCAGACTGCCGTTCCGACGGGCACCACAGGAAACATGAGTTTGTAAAACAGGCAGGCCTTCCCCCGTGGCCCCTCACGGGGCAAACACGATTTTGACTATAGCACACTCCCCATCATAACCATACACAACTGTCAAAATTAAAAAGATAAAATACCAAAGCAAAGTAGAGGAGCCACATGCTAAGGCCTCCTATCTCTCAACCCGCAGTCGTATATACATTTACAAGCTTTTAAAATTAGGGTCTGTTTCTAATTTCCTATTGGTTTATCAATGTCTCGACCTTTTCTCATCCATTATTTAATTAATTTATCTGTTTCCTTGTGTCATTCCCAAGTGCACATTTCCCATAAACTTCGAGGACAGTTTATGAAAATGAAAGAACATTTTTCCTCAGTAATGTTTTCATCGTTATAACTTCTGAGAACAATTTCTTGAGAGATGTTTTGGGAGTTGTATTCCAGAACATATTATCTTCGTGGTCTTCCCCTGGTAGGAAGGATAAATGATCTCGCCTTGAGAGTTGCTCTGAATTTTCCAGTTTTAGTGTAGAAGATAAATATGTCCCTCACAGAAGCTGCAGAAGTAGATTTCAAGCAGGCCTGAAGTTTGGTCCCACCAGGGGGTGACGTGCCTGGGAGTGATCGTGGAAAAAAGACCCGCTCTCACAGGACACACTGAGTGACTGGCGTCTGTTGGTACCAGTTACTTGTGTCTCCTGAGTGTCCTGAGCATTTGGGAGGCAAGGGAAGCGGCAGCGTCCACAAACCCTTTCTGAGGAAGGCAAAGAGAGCTTCTCACTATGGAATGAGAACACCACTCATCAGGGGTGTTCATGAGAGGAGCTCGTCCCACTAACTGGGAGTATTGCCGACTCCTGCTCTGTGCAGTGTCTCTGTTTCAGAAGTTGCTCTCTTCACCCACAAAGCGTCTTCTGATCAGTTACTCCATGGTCCCTAATGGCAGCCAAGTGACAACTGGTCCCCGTGTAGAGTGATACATGCTTTTCAACTAACGGAAGGATTCTGGGTGCCCTGGGCAACCAGGAAGGGGAGGGGAGGGGAGGGTGCAGGACAAGAAGCGCAGCTGGAATTGGGATTCTGCCGGAGGAGAAAGGGTGTACATGTGGTTATGCAGAGAGCTGCAGAAGAATTTAAGCAACACATCACATAAAACATGGAGGTAGGTAAATGCACAGACATATTCAGAAAATGGCAGACATGGATTCGGCTGGGGTCGTGGTTCGAAGAACCTCATTTGCTACAGAGGAAATTTAAGTTCATCCTGCAGAAAAATCTCTGAGACACAGTCTTATTAGTATTGTTATACTACTGGGATTCTCTTGTTGGGTGGTCTGGGTTCAGAAAGAAGAGTGGCAACAGTAAGTGGATGAACTGAATATCACAGGGTCCAAAGGCCTGGAGACCAACCTGAACCTGTGGTAGGGTTTGTGGCCCCAGAAGATGAGGCTAACGACGGGGCAAGGAGGCAGGGGGAGCTAGAAGGAGTCATGGAAATCACCTCCACGGGTTCCACTGGCTGATGTAAAAGTGCTGAATCCAACACAAGGTATGGTCCCCCCCCCACAGCTCAGGAAAAACACTTTTTACACTGCGTCACCATCCACACACGTGCTTCCCCACAAGCTGGCCAGTCTGAGGGTATGCCTTCACTTTTATTGCTCTGGACGATGCAGCTGCTCTTCCAAAAATTCTTTGTATTTACACTTATTTCATTATTAGGAAAATGAAAGATTTCCCCCCTAAAATTTAGCATTATTTGCTCAGGTATAATCATCCCTATTATGCATTAGCTGTATGATGTGAGGTGAGGTATTGAACTTAATTAAGCCTTAATGTCTTCACCCGTACATGGGGGATAGTAATTGCCCCTGCTGAGGGGCAGCTGTCTGTAATTTACAGTAAGATGACAGAGCAAAAGGCCTACTTTGGTGCTTGGCGCAGAATGAGAGTTCAGTAAGTTATTGTACTTATAGTATGTTGGTGCTTTTGCAATCCTTTCTCTATAATATACATTTGAAATCTATACTTACTTTTCTTATATGAATTTTGTTTTGTTGTCTTTATTGCACAGAACTTATTCAGTTTCTTGTTTTCACTAAAATTATCACATTTTAGAGCTGAAATAAGTATATTAAACTTTATCCTAAGTTTATTGGATTTTAAATTCATATACAAGTTGGGCCTATTGCTGAATTCTCTATTTTTGTCCATTTTTCTACTTTCATGTTTTTTATTCTGTAAGGTACTTTTAAAAGTTATCACTTTAAACATGTTCTGATTCTTTATACAAGTTCTTGTAGGACATGTTTTTCTTCATTAATCCTTTGTTGGTGAGTTCTTTGCTATTCTGCCCATTTATCTATTTATTTAGTATGAATTTTAGTACTACTGTGTGCAGATATAAAGTGATATTCTCATCTCTTAACTGGAATATTGTTAAATTCATCAAGTACTTTAAGAGATATTGTCATTTTAATTATAGTATTTATTCTTTCCCATCAGGAGCATGTATATCTTCATTTATTTGTTCATTTTAAATAAAGATTTTATTTATTTATTTTTAGAGAGAGGGAGGGAAGGAGAAAGAGAGGGAGAGAAACATCACTGTGTGGTTGCCTCTCCCGGGCCCCTACCGGGGGCCTGGCCCACTGCCCAGGCCTGGGTCCTGACTGGGAATTGAACAGGCAATCCTTTGGTTCACAGACCTATGCTCAATCCACCGAGCTACACCAGCCTACGCTATATCTACATTTATTTGAGTTGTCCTTACTTTCCCATTATATTTTTGTTTTCTCCTCCACAGGACTAGGAGACAGAAGACTTCAGTTTTAAATCAGATTCTTGGGAAACTGACTTCCTCCATCATATTGTTAGGATGGTGACTACATGCTGATTTCTAAGGACAATGTGAAAGCGGCTCCTTCTACTGAGAATCTGTCTCAGATCCGCGCTACCTGAGTGGGGCCAATGCAAATCATTTCACTAGCTATAAATGGCAGATGTTAATACTTCTCTAGTCACCAGATTGTTGTAAGAGTTATAACATACTGTATTCAAAATTATTTGAAAATGTTATAGTATAAACAAGGGTATAGTATAATGAAATGTAATTACACAAATATTTTTTGCTTCCCACAGAGTAAGCTTCTAGAGAGAAGGAACCATGGACTTCTCCTGTTGGTATCTGCAGTGTGATGCCGGCCCCCAGTAGGAACTTGGTAAGTACTTAAGTACTTCTGTTAGGGGGATGAGTAGATAGCAATAAATTAAAAAAAAAGAAAACGAATTGGTTTGGGGAATGGTATGGTTTACAGTAAACGAGTTTATTCAGTCTTATGGGCACATTCATTCCATCACACGTATAATCATCTTCTAATTCAACACTGACCAACTTATCTTCTGCTGTGCTCCCCTTGTAGCAAAAGTTTATACCTCTGTAAGTTACTTGGGTTCCTAGAACCTTCCTGTTATTTTCCACCAATGTAGCTGCTCTGCTAAAAATGAGATTTGTAGCTGGGAGCTTGGGTGGAAAGGGAGATGGGAGGGGAGGGAAATGTTGTATCATTACCCAACAGTTGACTCCGGAGCTAAGGATCAGGAGTGTACCAAGTTCACAGTAATGGCCATTGTCACACCAGATACTAACCAGAAGCCTTTCACATACTGTTTTTAACCTTGAATTAAAGGTGAACCAGGAGGACTTCTGTCTGCCAAAACTGCAGTTCAGGCTTTCACTTTCCTTGCGACCTTTCTGCCACCCCTTCCCCACTTTACTGCCTAGAGCTCAACACTCTTCCCACCGTGGCTGTAGGGAAAGGACAGCCCTGATGTAAGGTTTTGGCTCTTCACAGGAAAAAAATATTTTGTTTAGAATTATCATGTGCAGGAAATTATTAAGTATACAAACACATTCCATTGATTCAATATCTTAAGCATTTGCTTTAAAAAAAAAAACATCTCAAGGGCTAACAATGTGACCTTGTCATGAGAACTGGCCAAAACTCAAATATTTGCATTGAGGAGCTTCTCGGCTTTTGGCTCATTTGTAATATGGAGTCTGATGGATGCGTTATGTAGCAGAATGACCTTTCCATTTTCGGGATTTAAAGTAATTTAAGTAATGGCAAGAATGAACTTTAGCATCATTAATGTCTTCTTCGGATCCAAGATGCATTAAAGACTCAGTCCATATACAAACTTAGTGGGAAGTACATGAGTCTTACAATAAAATCTGCATAGTCGTTTAGAAAGTGCTTTGCCCCAGATCATCTAACTGTGCAGAAATCCTCATTAACTCACTGAGGTGGACAAGGAAGGTAGTTTCAGTACCCCTCCTTCCCACGGCCTCCCCTGTATTGCACAGATGGACTGACTGAGGTTAACCAAGAAAGCTACAGGACCCAGTTCCAAACCTGCTCCTCTGACTTTAGCTCCTGTAAATCAAAATTTCTCAGTCTTGGCACTGCTGACCTTGTAGGTTGGGTGATTTTGTCGTTGTTGTTGTGGGAGCCGGCCTGCGCACTGTGAGATGGTTAGAAGCATGCCTGGCCTCACCCACTAGATGCCAGCGACGTCCTGACCCCAACAGTTGTAACAACGAAAACGGCTCTGGATATTGCCAAATGTCCCCTGGGGGTGGAGGGCAAAACCACTCCTGATTGACACCAGAGCTGTCCAAAATGCCATGTCACCAGTAAGTGATAATTAACTCCATTCCCACAGAGACCAACTTGACTTTGTATCTGCTGTGTCTTATGGGATTCAGTTGCTAGATGTGTCTCAGACACCAGCTGGGTAGTCTCTAGCAAGAAGACTGAGGGCCATACTTTAATATTGTGAAGAGTTCTTTACCCAGCCAGGAGAGACTTCCCTAGACTAAGGCAGACATCTCAGATAAGCTTGTTTTTTTCTCTCTAATGAGCCACAGATCATGATGCATATTGAAGAACTATTGTGGTCAATAGTGCAGCTGACCAAATATTTCTACTCTGCCAATTTTGGGCTCAAAGTGGGATTGAATTTCCTGGCCCCCGTTATGGTGGGGCAGCACCTTGCAGCAAGTTCTTGCCAATGAATTGAGTGGAGCCCTATGTTACTTTGAGGCCAGAGCACTGAATAGATATTGAGCTTTCCCTTCCATCTGGATTGGGGACTGGCGATGTTTGAGATGGTGCTGGCTTGGCTCCCTCTGAAGCCTTAAGTCCCTGGAGTGGCCATGAGAGCACAACACTACTGCTCACCTGAAATAAACATACAGCATGAATAAGAAATAAATCCTACATGTTTTCAGCCACTGAGACATTCAGGTTACCTGTTAGCACAATTCAGCTTATTCTGACTGATGTAAGAGCTGACAGATGAGAAAAAGACTGAAAAACAGATTTAGGTTGAATCAAGGTCACCTGTATTAAAACAGGAAATGGAATATAAAGTCACTTTGAACTTCCCTGAGTCTCAGGGTTCTCTAGTTCCATTCACTACCTGTTTATTTAGTATTTGCCAATTGTTTCATTGTAGATTTCTATGTACCTGATATGTTATATAAATTTTATTATTCTACTACTCCAATCTCATTCTTTCATACACTCAAATAACATTTACTGAACAGTAAATATATGACAAGAATTATTTGGGATAACTTTGCACTTCGTATTGTTTTTGAGACCTTTTTTGTGATGATTCCAGATGGAAAATAAAAGAGGGAGTTCACTTTAATATTTAAAGAGCAAGATGTTTAGGAAATGAATTTGAAGTTTTGTGTGTGTGTGTGTTTAAACTTTCCATTGCAAGTGATTTCACAAGAGTGGCCAGGAATTCCCCAATATCACCTCCTCTTCTCTTACTTGTAAAACATGGGTGACTTTGAAGACTTACACACCAAGAACAGGCTGAGCGATGTCACTGAAGGCAGACTGACAAGGTTTGCACTGAGGCTTCAGAACTGGATGGATGGGTGATTTCAGGCAAGTGACTTAACCGTCTTGTGCCTTAGTTTTCTCAGCTGTAAATGGTAATCGCAATAGCACCCAAATCTTGGGGCCGTTGTGAAGAGTAAGTGATGCAAAGCATAAAGGGCTTAGAACAGTACCTGGCACATGTTCAGTGTTCAATAAATGTCAGTTCTAACATTTTAAAGGAGTGTTCTAGTCCGTGATGAATAAAGCACTGGAGTGTGACTGTAAGTTGCAAACATCACAGAACATGTCAGCTTTATTCACCATTTCATCCTAAATGTCCAGCTCAGTGCTTGACACAAAGCAGATATTAAAAAAAATTTATTAAACACGTACAGGAATGAGGAGGGATGAGGAGGCCGTCTCCCAGGCTCTTCTCCTAACCTACCACCATCTTCTGCCCTCATCCCACACGGCTCCCAGCTGTGAGACCCTGGAATAGTTACTCTCCTAGATCTCGCTCCTCTTTTGTAAAGTGAAAGAAAGATACCAAAGAGCTATGGACTATGCAACTGAAAATTAGAATCAATATTCTTAATGTACGTCATTCTTCAAAAAAGGACTACAAAGATGTCACAACATAATTTAAAGATAGTTAAAATGTACTTGAAAGTAATTAAAAGTACGGAGACTCTACAAAGGTACTCTATGATTAGTTTTAGCATTTTTCAAAAGAATTATTGGAGACTGTTTGCCTCACCAGGAAGGGCGTGACAATTCACCGGCACCAATGCCAGCGCTCAGACACATGCTGGCTTCCCTGAGAGTTCTGTGCAGAAGGAAGAACTTTATCTTTACCTGTTGGATAAAGAGTCTCAATGTGCAAAGTTGCAACTAGAAGAATAAATTCTGGGGATTTAATAGTGATTAGTCAACAATACTGCATTATGGATTTCAAAATTTCTGAGAGAACAGATCATTAATGTTCTTGCCACAAAGAAAAGAAGTGACAGAGGTCCGAGTCCCAGCCACGTGGCAGTCCTGTGGTGACATGTGCATGTAGCACACTGACCCACCATACACCTGAAACTTGGACAATGTTACATGTAAATCCTACCTCAGTTACAAAGGAAAAGAAGAGTAACTAGTGGTCTTGCCATCATATACTTCTTGGTTGTTCAATATTTGTATGGTTGTATGTGAAAGAGAAAAGTCTGACTCACCTAAGCAATGCAATTAATGGGACTTAAGCTTTCAGAGTCTCAGTTTCTGGGGAAACTAACAGATGGGAAAATAATACCCACTCCATTGGGACTGTCCAGAGCATTACATAAAATAACCTAACAAAAGACCAAGTAAGAAACAAACTTTCGATAAATAGGAGCAATTCATAGCATACTGATCATTGTAACAAGTATCTACAAGGGAACCACAGCCTTACAAACACTAGTAGCGTGGAGAGAAATGCTTCTGGCTGATATTGAGCAGTATGTAAGTTGGTTTCATGACATGAGTTTCAGATAGGCTAATGTAGAAGACACAGCAGGCAAAGAAGTGTATGCTTGCTGGGCACCCCGGTTTGGGAAGTGCTGGATGGTGACTTAGGGGGAAAAATTATGTTTTAACTTAGAGAACTGTGTGTCAGGAAACAACATGGAAAGGTAACATAAAATAATGGTTAAAGTATCATGTAACTCAATTTCTCTGTGCCTCGATTTCTCCATCTGAGAAAAATGGAGAACAATTCCTAGAACAGTGGCTGGAATACAGTAAGCATTTGTGAAGTGAACCAGCCCAGTGACAAGAAGGGCAGAAGTTACAAAGGATGGCCTGTTAGGAAGATGCTGGAGGACGGCCCAGCAAGGTGGCTCCTGGGAGTGCAACCTGGAAAATCGTCAGGCTCACCCATCCATACACCACTGGGCTCCTCCCACGGTGCAGCGGGAAGAGCTGTACCCATAAAGGGAGTCAATTCACATTTGAAGTGGCACAGATGGACCAGAGGCTAGGGCAGAAAGGAGCCCCAGTGAGGCTAGGAGGCACAAGCGTGTGCGTGCGTAACATGACGCCCCCTCCTACGGGCTTCCGCATTTGCACAGCATCCTTGGTACCCATTCTTTATATATGTATCTCCCCAAGGCAGAGAGGGCCTGCGGGTGGAGACTGAGTCCTGTTTGCCATGGAATCTCCCTTCCACAGTGTTCATTCAGTACGTGTGTGCTGAAGTGAAGCCAACATGAGTAATACAGTAAGATCAGGCTTGTAATTATTTAGCACACAGTACTTGGGGCCCTAACTGCTCCCCAACCCTTCATACTGCTCTAAACATCTCAATGTTAATGTATGGGAGGGGAGACTGTGATCCCAAGAACATGGCCCTTTGAGTGAAATCCTAGTCTTTTTTGCAGTGGTGGCCTAAAACCACTCAACAGCAAAGCTGCCTCCGAAGCCTTCTGTGGAGCCATCCTGCGGTCACCTTTCGGTCCAGGCATCAACACCTCGGATGGCACAGACACAACCAAACTCAGCGGTTCTGCAAATGAGCTGAATTTTCCTCCCTTCTTTCTCTACAGCCACACACCAATCAAACTCCCTTCTGTGTTTGCCTCGAGCAGCTCCCTCTCACACAGCACCCTCACTAATCTCTCAGTCATGGCCTCACAACGTGACACTTGGATGACCACCATGGAGTCTTCCCGTGATTCTGTCTACATACTGATGCACGATAAACTTGCCTAAAATACAGTGTCATCAAATTTTTCCCTGAGCCACATCTGGGCTCCTTATTTTTTACCTTTACCTAATCTGCTTTGGTTATCAAGATCCTCCATACCTTGGGCCTATCGTACCTATGTAAGGTACATATTACTTATTTATTCAGGTCTGCATGCTGAATCTCTTGGTCTAGTTAGATTAGTGACCTCACAGCATTAATCCCTAACATTGTTCTCTCATTTAAATATAATATCTAAAATGTTTGCTTCCATATATTTTGCCTGTGTTGTTTCTGCTTTTGGAATATCCTAATCCTTTGGCCATTCAGTTAATATTCCACACAAAACAACATATGCCGGCACTAATAAATAATTATATTATTTTGCATTTCACTCTCTGTTTCTTGTGTTATGCACAAGTGTTCCCTCTTCAACAAGACTAAATCGCTTGGGGGCAGGGAGTTTACATTATTTTTACCCATTTATCCAACAACTAGTCACTGAGCTCCAGAACTGTGCCAGGCACTGCACTTGGCTTTGGGGTCTAGCAAAGAACAAGGCAGACATGACCCTATGAAGCACCGACATCCCAGTGTGTGTGTGCATGTGTGTAGGGGAATAAGATAAAAATTACACATAATTCTAAGATTAGAAAGTGGGGCAAGCACCTTGAAGTAAAAGTATAGGGTGCGATGAGACCATGATAAGGCTTCATATCTTCAAAGAGTATGCCCCTGAGCTACGATCAAAAGGATAAAATAAAAACAAACAGGCAAATGTCCAAAGGGCTGAGGAAGCCCGGGGCCTCAAAGGAACTGAAGAAAAGCAGATGTCCATCATCTCAGTGGGCAGAGGATGAACCATATCTGACGAGGCTACAGAGGTACAGACTGGGTGTAGTTCTTAGCAATGAACCAGGGTCAAGAAGTAAGTACATGCTGATTGAGGGTAAACTTTAAGTGGTCTTTTAAGAGTTGTCATGCATGACAGTAAAGGTCATTTCTGAACTTTTGTTGTCTGTGTATTTGGAGTTAACAAAAAAGGCTGAACATCCAAAGCTTAAAAAATATGAAAACAAGTACTTGGGATTTTTGTTGGTTTTTAAAAATTCAATAGAAGGGGATGGGCCAATGACAAGAATAATATGGACTGTGGTCTACTCTACATTACAAGTTTGGTGCCAAATGCTTTACACAGGCCACCTAACAGACGGTAATGTATTTTAGTCATTACCACTGTGAGTAGGATTCAAGCCACTGACCCCAGAGGTGAGAGGTTGTACATCCATTACAAATTTCCACTTTCCTTAAGTGTTAAGATGCCTAAAGCAATATATTGTATTTACATCTAGATGCAGTGTATGAACTATATTTGATAAAAGAAATGACTTCACGTTCTCAACTTAAATCAAAGAATGCTTACTTAAGTATTTTTTTAATTGAATCCTACTTTAATGCCATCGTATAATCTTTTGGTTAACAATGCTCATCTTGATTATTCTAACAAAGGAAAACATGGACATTAATACTTCAGTTGTAGAGCTTATGTCATCTATAAAAACCCACATGAAAAAAATTCAAAATACATACCTGGGACATCTGTGAAGGTTTCTCCAAGGACAGATACGTGGAAATCCAGTCCTAAGTCCTTAAGATGCATTAATACCTTAAAAAAACTCTCCGGATCTTTATCATGCTCCCTGGAAATAAACACACAGAATATAACTTGTGATACCTTAGGGTACGTGTGAGGAAAAGTGTTTTCACTTCTCACAGTATCAATTCCTTCCACGGTCTATTGTTAGGAGAGCCTCTGGCATCCAAGTAGAGATTTCTCCCTATCACCTTTCACTGTAGCATCAGCACTGAGTGTTTTCATAAATATTATTTTTCTGTCATGTATCAAAAACCCAGTCCTATTGAAGTGGTAAAGCTCCGCAGCCTTTTATTAAGGGAAAAATCGATCATGTGTTTCACATTTTTTAGTTAAACTATAGAAAACCTAGTGTAGTTTCCTTGCCTGGGAAGAGGTTAATTTCCCACTTAACACAGGTTTTTAACAAAAGACCAGTCTTCACAGGATGATTCTCTGCTGACCATGAGAAGGCACCAAAGTCGCTTTGCGTTTCCATGAGGGTGAATACCTTCCCCTGGCATTGACTGAGCCCCTCTGTGCCCACAAGGAAGGCACAATTTAGGAAGTGAGACTGCAGACTCTCACTAATCTCTCATTTTAAATAACTGAATGGAGAAGTATAAAAACATCAAAAGGGGGTAGGCCTGAGTCTAAGTCCACTGAGTATTAACTTTTTATAAGGAGGCCAGTCAACATATTCTTTTATATGTTGACTGGCCTCCTTATAAAAAGAATATCCTTATAAAAAGATTAAATATAATTGTTTCACTTCATGGAGGCTTTGAAAAACATGTATTATTTTTGTTTAGCTTGTCAGTCTTTGTAATAACAGAATGAGAGGCTAAAGGGCACTAAAATAAAAAAAAATTCACCAATTCAAGCAATCACATTAAAATGGAACGAGTTATTTTTTACATTCTAAGGTGTGAATATTCTAGTATTCCTTGTATTTAATTACACTGTTTTAAATTATCTTATTTCAGACAGATGTGGGCCAGATGTCTTCAAAATATTTGTTTTTAATTTGTAATTCAGAATTTTAACTTATTTTCTATATTACAGAGAAATAGTTATATATCAGCAATTGAATTTTTCATTTACCAACTAATTATGTAAAATAAATCTGTAAATTGATCAAGCTGCAATATGAAATATGAAAATTACATCATTCAGGAAATCTCATGAAAAATGACATCTGCAACCCTAAACGTGTTAATTCACAATTCAGTCAATATTTTCAGTATCAAGAATTAAAACAAATGCATCTTCTGATTAACATTTTAAAATGGCATTTCTGATCTCATGGAATTGTAAATTCTTATAGAATTAGAATTCAGTAACTATTTTAAGCTCTATATCTCTGAGCTTGATTTGCTTCAAATAATGAAGAATGCAATGGCAGAGTGCTCTTCCCTTTTTAAGATGATGCGGACTGAATATATGTGCCATGGGGAAGTTTTTGGATAGTTCTCATACACACCACTGCTGTGGGCACGAACAAAGACTCAAAACAGTTTGAAAGTAAAGAGTACGCCGTATGCTATCTCAACCATATCAATCCAATAGCTGCCACTTCATTTGTAGTATGTTCTTTTAGTCTGATTCTCTTGGAAGTCCTTAGATGGAAAGAATGGAAACAATATAACATAATATATCTTAATGAGGGATCAACACTACAGGGAAGGAAATTTAGTCACTCAGTTCTCTAAGTTTTTCATTTTGAATTCCAAAAATTTTGGCTATGGATTCCCAAGAGAGTATCTATTTGAAATATTTCCTGCTAGTGTTTTGTTTATTTGTCTTGTGTTAAAGTAAAAGTAGATGTGATTTGGGGTTAGGAAGAATTTTAATGGGGTAGAAGCTGTAGTTCTTAAAAGATTCCAGTGTGTTTTCAAAGGAGCAGGCTTTATGAACCTATATTTTCAGTGTTTCTATATGAGATAAATGCATTACAATCCTACTGTATTTTTAAGATATTTTTATTGGTGGACAAAAGCTTCCATATTCAATAATTACTCTGCAAAAGAACACAAAGGAGATTTATACAAATCTCCTCTCTTTTGGTTAAAGCTATAAGATACAGATGAATGCAAGGTGAGATTTTTATTTCCTCAAAATCTCTGAGAAAAAGAAGCACTTTGTACTAAAATCCTTATAAAATTTCCCATAACACCAGGCACCCTCTCAATTACTTTATTTTGAACAAAGTGCTCTTTAGGGAAGTTGGATTAACCTGAAACAGCATCTACTGATGAGAGTTTGGGACGGTTTTAACAGTGAGTCTGGTACACTGGCTTAAAAAAAGGAAACAAAGGAATTTAACAGATGAGGGGGGACTCCCCCAAAACCGTAATTATCTTCTAGAAAGCGGGCCCCTTGTAGTACAGAGTTCCCCCACTACCTCACTATTCTAAGAGCCCATCTGTATCACAGTGCATCAGCTGGAGTTGTTGTGAGAAGCTTTGTTCAGCTTCAGTGAATGTTTTTGAAGATTCTTTCAGTGCATTTGCCCATTTCATGATGGATGATTTACAAGCTCACCTGCTCACACTGCTCTGAGTGTTCAGCAGTTTTTGACCAAAACCAGCATGACCCTAAGGCCCCACCTTCCCCATTCACCCGATCTTGCCTTGAGCAACATTTTGCTGTTCCACCCCCCCCCCCATGAAAACAGTGCTCAAAGGGAAACATTTTGGTGATGTGGAAGTGGTGAAACTAAAAAAAAGGCAGAAGTACTAAAAGGCATCAAAACTGATGAGTTCAAAAACTGTTTTGAGCAGTGGGAAAAAATGTCTCGATGGGTGTGTTGCATCAAATGGAGAGCACTTTGAAGGTGACTGAAGTTTAAACATACAAGAATACATACGAGACTTCCGCCAAGATGGAGGCATAGGTGGAGACGCCTTGCTTTCTCCCACAACCAAGTTGAGAGACAACAAAATATTAGCAACAGAAAACACAAGCCAGAACACAGAAAATTGAACTTTTTGGAAGTCTGATAACAACAAATTCTTCAGCCTGACAAGTAAGAGGGGCGAAGCCAGCAGCTGGCAGAGTAGGGTTGCACAGGGAAACTCGGTCAGACAGACTCTGGCGCATGGATTCCAGGCGCAGGGTTGCAACGTGCAGACCCAGTGAGCGACCCAGCTAGCAACTGGCGTACCCAGAGAGGGTGCAGGGTGGCAGGTTGACTGTGGTCCCACATTCGTGAGCAGATAGACCAGCGAGGGAGTGGGCGGTGAGCCGAGGGACCGAGCAGACCCCAGTGGCCTGAGGCAGCAGAGGAGGCCTCCGTTTCCCCACTCTGACCCCGCCCCCACATACAGCCTCACAACCCAGCAACCTCGGAGGCCCCACCCTGGTAAACATCTAAGGCTCCGCTCCTCATAATTAACGGGCACAAACAGACCAAAAATGACTCAAGAAGATCTCAAAGTCCCAGAGCCCATAAATCTAAGCGACAAAGAAATAGCCAAACTTTCAGATGCACAGTTCAAAACACTGGGGATCAGGATGCTCACAGAACTGGTTGATTATAGTCACAAATTAGAGGAACATAGGAAGGTTAAACTAATTGAAATGAAGGGAATTGCACAGGAAACCAATAGTGATGAAGAGGAAACTGGGTCTCAAATCAAGGGAGTGAACCAGAAGGAAGAAAATAATGGCCAAACAGGAAAATATGAAGAAACAAGAATTCAAAAAAATGAGGAGAGACTTAGGAGCCTCCAGGACATCTTTAAACGCTCCAACATCCGAATTATAGGGGTACCAGAAGGGGGAAAGGAACAGCCACCAGTGGAAACCTTATTTGAACAAATAGTAAAGGAGAATTTCCCCAATCTGGCAAAGGAAATAGACTTCCAGGAAATCCAGGAAGCTCAGAGAGTCTCAAAGAAGTTGGACCCCAGAAGAAACACTCCAAGGCACATCATCATTACATTAGCCAAGATTAAAATGAAGGAGAGAATCCTAGAAGCAGCAAGAGATAAGAGGACAGTCACCTACAAAGGAGTTCCCATCAGACTGTCAGTGGATTTCTCAAAAGAGACCCTACAGGCAAGAAGGGGCTGGAAAGAAGTATTCCAAGTCATGAAATGCAAGGACCTATATCCAAGATTGCTCTATCCAGCCAAGCTTTCATTTAGAATGTAAGGACAGATAAAGTGCTTCTCAGATAAGGTCAAATTCAAGAAGTTCATCATCACCAATCCCGTATTATATGAAATGTTAAAGGGACTTACCTAAGAAAAAGAAGATAAAAAAGATGAACAGTGAAAGGACAGCAAACTCACAGTTATTAACAACCACACCTAAAACAAAAGCAAACTAAAAGGACAGCTAGTTCAGGAGCAGAACCATAGAAATGAAGATCATATGGAGGGTTAGCAACAGGGGAAAGGGAGGAGAAGGGGGGAGAAGGTACAGAAAATAAGTAGCATAGATAGTAGATAGAAAATAGATAGGGGGAGGGCAAGAATACTATGGGAAATATAGAATCTAAAGAACTTGAGACACATGGTCATAAACTAAAGGGGGGATGGTGGGGGAGGGGGTGTACAGGGTGGAGGGGAATGAAGGGGGGAAATAGAACAACTGTAATGGCATAATTAATAAAATATATTTAAAAAAAGAATACATACACATTTTGGATAAGTAAATTGTGGGGGTTTTGCCCCCCCTTGTAATACTGGGTTACTCATTATTTGGGAGATGTGACCTAACAATTCAGAGTTGGATATGTCAAAAACATTTCAAAGATCACCAAAAATATTAATAGTTGTTAGTGAAGATCAAGAATAGTAAGTGGGTTTTTACAGTTTGGGAAAAGATTTCCCGTGATGGCATCATGTAGCCTCAGGAGTCTTGCAGCTCACACCCCTCGGACGGAATTCTGCGGACAGGGATGGAAGCGTGCCGGCTGCTGAAAAGGCGGCACACTCTGAAGTCAGAATCCACTGGGGGGGGGGGGCTGTCAGATTAAAGCTGCTGGATGAAATATAAGGGTGGGAAAAGAGCAATACTTCCAAACATATTCTACAGGACGTGTTTTAAAGCATTAGTTATATCGAAAGTAGTAGATTACATAAGTAGACACCTGACTATGTCTTCTATGTCCCTCAAAGTTTAAATAGTCAGTTTATCCAGAAGTTTTTCTCAATTTTCTCTTTAGAAACACTGGGAATAGCCTACCATTCAGAAATCATGAAAGAGGGACACAAGTATTTAGCCCCGGACATAAAACAAGGCGTGGCTATCAGCGGGAGAGCCCAGAACTGTCCCTGCAGCAAGGCACTCATGCCGCAAACCCACAGGCCCATCCGGGGATGTTACGACGGCATCTGTGATACTAATGAGCCCACTTAGCAGAACATGTGAATCTGTATTAACTTCCTTTCTAAGAAATCTAATATGACGCTCTCACATTTATGATTTAGCATAAAGCATTACAAATAAGATGGGAGACTTACAAAATTATATAAAGTGACCTTGTCTGCCAATAGCTGTCAAGAGTAAACACACATTTCATCATATATTCAATTCTCTATAAACACTTTGTAGACTTTTGGGCTTCCTAAACACTCTCTGCTCTCACCCATTGCTGGTAGGAATGTACATTGGAATAATATTTTAGAGGGCAATTTGGTAATGTACATAATTCAACCTTAAAATGTATGTAATTTTTGCCCCAGTAATTGCAGTTTAGAAAAGTTACCCTATAAAATAATTGAAGAGGTGCACAGAAATTCAGCCAGAGTACATTCACTGCAGGGCTGTTTATAGTGGCAACATCTGTAAACAACCAAATGAAGATTATAAAGAAATACATTTTGATGCATATGTATGATACAACACCATGCAGTGACTAAAAATAACATTGTAGAAGTATATTTCCTGACATGAAAAATATTCAAGAAATACTGTTAAGTAAAAGGGAAGTGACAGAGTAATATGTATTATATGCTCTGTTTTGTTACACAAATGTATGTGTGTGCCCAGAAAAAGTTGGGGATGAACTATACCAAAATATTAACAGGGCTGATCTTATAGTGCATTATAAATGCTTCTTTTTTATATGCTTTCTATAATTTTTTACAAACTTTAAAAAATATAAATCACTTTGCTATTGTAAGGAACCAACTCTGACATTCTGCTATAACATTGCATTTGCAAGATTTTCACTTAACTCTTTAACATTTTCAGTATTTATAGTAGCATAATTCCTCATTTCCTGTGACCCCTCTACATTCGACAGCTGCCCATCAGCAAACTTGACTCATCATAAAACATTCCAGAAGAAGAGCCAGAGTCCAAGCTTCCCAACAATCCTACATTCTGGACTAGGTAGGAATGAAACAGTCTGGCTGGGAACCCAGTCCTCCACAGCCCAACTACAGCAGAAGAGACCAGCACGGAAATGTTTCAGGCTTCCTGGAAGCAGCAGATACAGCGAGAACAGCTTTTATTCCCAAATATTATTCAGAACATTTGAAAAGCATAAACTGTTTCCATGTGTTTTTTCTTCTATATCTGTTCTCTCTCTGTTGCCTTTCCTATTTAGTCTTTTAGAGCTGAATTTCTTCCTATTCCTCACTTAACATTCATTCAGTAAATATTTATTGAGGATTGCTAAGTTCTCCATACTCGTCACTTGTACTCAACTGCTACCCTTTCCCATTTTCCCACACAACTTTATACCTGGGTAGAAACCTGGCTTTTTACACTTTCCTAGCAGCATGTCACTCTGGGTTGAGAGTTCCACAGGGGAAACATAAGCAATGTCTCTTTCATTCATTACCAAGTAACCAGTGGCTTGAGTGGCAGACATGACTTATATTATTGATAACTGGCTCTTTTCTCATTTTTGGAACACAGAAGACTCCACTTTTTCCCCCTTGAAGCTGGGGAGGCCATAGGATTAGTTCTGACCAATGGGTTGCAAGCTGATTGTTGAGTGTCACTTCTAAGAGCAGTTCCAGATAGCAGTCTGCGCAGTAGTCATCACTACAGAAGTCTTTCTTTACCTAAGATCGTCAGAGAGTGAGGTGGTCTGGATTGCTGCAGAGTTGCCCTGTAAAACTACCAATACATTCAGCAGACTTTGAGTTAGTAAAAGAAGGAAACTTCTGCTGTATTTAAGCAACTGAATTTTTTTTTGGAGGGGGTCTTCATTACAGCAGCATGATGTGGCCTAGGCTGACTAATACATTTTCTGTGGCACAAAATAGGCTGTTCTAAAATATATGTTGAATAAATAAAGGTGTCACAAAAGTGAATTACATTTATAGATCTCCTACTATATTCAAAATTCCATGTCAGGCACCTGATCATAATCTTACCGAAGCCTCTCAACCAAGGATCATACAAATAAATTATTTCTTTATCTAAGATCACACAGATGAAATTAAGTCTGTATTTGAAATCATGTCTTCTTCCTCCACAGTCATACTCTTTCTTCGATATAGTTTTGACCTTTTTCTTTCTTTCTTCCAACATATGAGAATAAAAAGAACTTTTACCTTCAGTCCACAGTTTCATCTCCAGACCATCAAGTTATGAACATTTCTTAGATTCTTGTTATATAAGGTTAAAACCCATTAGATAAAACATAAGAATATGGAAAAGTAAAAGGAAATTATGACCTCTCCAGTACTATGGTTACAAACTTCTTCACCTTTCTGATACCCTGTTAACCTCTACCTTCACTTCCTCATTATGAAGTTCTGCTTTACTTCCAAGTTTAGAAACGTGTTCCTTATTCACAAACACAAGACTTCTATTTACCATCCCAGTTAGCTGTTATTATGATCACTTATTACTACTCATAAACTTTTCAGTCTCCTCTACATGCCTGACATACCAATAGTTTTGGTTTTCTCCATATGTGCTGCTTATGCTTCTTAAATGGGGCTGCAGTTGGACTTCAGCCAATAGTCGTATTAACCACCAACTTCTCAGCTTCCTCCCCACCCCCATCAGTGTCTCTCTTTCTCTAACTTTACTAGTCCTCTCCACCATCATTTACTTACAGGTGATCAAGACTAAGACTATTTACTATGGCTCTCTCTCATTTTCTTCATCTTTGATATTTGTGATATTTTAACAGTTTAGAAATGTAACCAATCCCTTCCACCCTCCCCTCTACCTCCAACATATTCAAGATGCTAAGAAGTTTTGTGTTTATTGCTTTAGGAAAGGCATAGGAACAGCACCCTTCCCCACCTCCTGACCCCCAAATGTGACCAGAAAGAGCTGCAGTATTCTTGATTGATTATAAAAAAAAAAAAAAAAAAAAAACCTTTGCAGAATTTGTGAGGATTTCAGACAGGTACAAATAGTTAAGAAAAATGCCATGAGACTGTAGCATATCCCAAAGGCCATGCACAGCGCTTCCTGGGTTAGCAGTCTGGGGAAGAACCACGACTCCAGAGTGAACATCTGACCATATGCATCTAGACAGACAGTACTGGGGAGACAGTATTTGTGAGAGATTCTTGAGTCATGGTAGTCATAAAAGTGGAAGTCATGATTTCTCTGAGTGTCATGGAAGAATCACAAAGGAACTGGCAGACTGAAGCAAGGGATCCCTCACCAGTAACCTGTGAGGGATGGAGACCAGGAAGATGGAAGATAAAGAATCTTGAACTGCCTGAGCTTTCTAGTGCCATGTTGGAATGCTCTATTGCAGAGAGATTAAGGTATAGAAAAATAAAATTCTAATTTATGCATATCAGGGTTTCATGCCATCTGCATATTTATATCATCTTTCCTTTTAATAGCAGAGGGAGAGATGCCTTTCAAAATTCAAAGTCTATCAGAGCTCTAGATTTTCTATTTTGCTTCCCTTTGAGAGATCTGTGTTCTCATATTCAGTTTCCTTCCTAAAGCCCATTTCTACTCCACATTTTCTTCATTTATATATTTGGCATTTTAAGTCATCCCTTTTACCTGACAACATTTATTGACGCAATAGTTCCAATAATGTACTCTAGGTGACTTTTCACAGAATGTCTTAGTGCATTAGCTGTGCTCCTCTTTTCTTATCTCCTGTGTTTTTGTTCCTACAACTCTGGCAATTCTCCCATTTGTCCATTCTCGTGGATCAAAGTGCTCCCAGCATCACCAGTTTCCAACTCTGTTCCATTCATCCTCATGAATTTTATGGTTTCTCCAACTTTGACATCACTGTCCACAGTCAACTTTCCTAGAAAGGCCCTTTACTTGGTTTCCAAGTAGTGCAATCAGACTATAACCTTCTCCCTAATTTTATCTTCCCACTCATTCCATCCCAAAGGCCACCCAGGAGAAACCATAGTCCACAAATCATTTTTCCCACTAGGTCTCACAACATGGTTTGTTTGTGAATCTCCCTGTTGCTAAAAGCTCAGACCCCCCAGGTAGTTTCTCTTCAGCAACGATTTCAACTCTCCCTGGATACGGAATATAGTAATTTCATTCAGTTAACTTGCCAATGAGTTCTCTTCCTCTACTACGCTGGCCAGGAAGCTGTAGACATCCGTGCCTCAAAGAACTGGGAGGCTAGGAAGTGTCCTAATTAAGATGAATTGGGTCTTCCCCACCCTTGAGAAGTTACTTAAGCAGCAGCCACCATTCCACAAGTTTTAAACCATCATAATGTAATTACTTCCTCTCAGACCTGGAGGTTTTTTGAAACAACTCCCCCCCCCCCCACAGTGCATTACTGTCTATTCCCTCAGTGATAATCTCCCCACTGAATGTGGTGATTGGGGCTGTAATGTGAAACTAACTGATCACTTAGATTTTCTTTTGGATTACAATATTTCCCTCTGAGGGATATGCAGAAATACATTCAGAACTGCTTGTTTGTTATCCTGAGAACTACCCTGGTAGTCCACTTCTTATAGTTAGAAACTTCTCCCAGGGCTCATCTAGGAAATTCTCTGATGTCCCTGAGAACTGTGTTTCCACCTAGAAGAGGAAGACATATGATTCTTGTTTCCTGTTTTACTCTGACTGCCAGGAACCTTACGTTCAGGTTTTAAAGTGCTCAATCTCAGCAGTTATCAGATGGAAATAATAATACTGAAAAATACTATAACATAAATTTAAAAAAAAACCTCACTGGAAGGGATCAATAGGAGGGGATTTACCCAGCGTGAACAACAGAGAGAAAACTATAAAAAAATTAAAGAAATAAAGAAGACCTGAACCTCAGGAAGCTGTGAGATAAGACAGAAGATCCAACATTTGTATCATCAGAGTCCCAAAGGAAACTCTGTATTTCTTACAACTGCATGGGGATGTACAATGATTTCAATACGAATTTCAATTGTAAAAAATGCACACCCATTGTAATAAAATACAAATAATTCAGAAATCTATGAAGCATTGATAACCCTGTTCTTCACCCCTCCTGATTCTATTACTACTCAGATGACACCGCGCTACTAACAGCTGTTTGGTGGGTGGGCTTCCAGAGCTATTTCTATACATTTGCAAACATATAGATTTGTGTGCGTGTATTTTTACACATAATCTCCCTACTCCATTTAAATAGGGCATCAGTATCAGTCATTTTGCACTTTCCACTCTCACTAAGTATATAATAGACATCTATGTGTTCTATACATCAGTGCATAGAGATATTTCATTTTAACAGTTACATAATATTTCATTATTTTAAAGTAAATTCTGCCACTAATGCACATTTGTTTCTAACTTTTGATGTTTCAAATAATACTGAAAGTGACATCAAGTTCTCTTTATAATATTAAAATTTCTCTTTTGTAGAAGTCTGAATCTATTATTATTTTTACTCCTATCTTGCAAATGTAGCCACTCCAAATCTTTATCCAAGGCTCTCTCCCCGCTTCCTGCAGTGCTCACCTTCCTTTTGGAACTCTCCTACTTTCAAAATTTTATGTACTCACTTCTGCTATAATTTGCAAGAGGGCAGAGCTCGTGTCTTTGCTTGCCCTGTATTCCCCATGTCTACAACGAGGCCCTTCACAGAGTGAAGTTTAAAAAGTTATTATATTGAGTTGACTCTCAACCTACATCATTTCCTGTGAATCTGCATTTTTATTCCCTCCTACTGTTAATTATTATTTTACTCTTCGTGTAACCAGATGGATATATATATAATCTTCCAATGACAATTCATCTACAATCTTGGACTTGAAGACTAACCTGCCTCCACAGCACTATGGGCTATGCTCCTCTCTAGTGCCCACGGGTCCTTATTCTCCTGGTATTCCAGGACCCCAAGCCTGACAGACACCTTTCTGAACATGGAGACTCCTTCCAAATTTGTCCTGCCAATCAACTTATTCCCAAACTTGCCATTCTTCCTATTCAGGTAATTGAAGATTTGCTGGATAATCTCCATTTTCATAGCTCAATCTTATCACTTCATACCTGACAACACCACTGAGCTTCACTCCCCCTCTGCCAATTCAGCTTCCAAGAAACTGTTACATCATCCTCTTTAACATGATTTTCTTTACATATCTCTTCTTTGAAATGTCACTAACTAGAAACTATTAAATTAAAATTAAGCTGGCCAATCCAACATTCCACTAAGCATTTTCATCCATCACTTGTCCCCTCTAGTCCCCCAAAGGAGTGTCGATACTCATATTCATTTTCATCCTCTGCTTCTCTCCCCACTGTTTTCAAATCACAGCTCTTGAGCCTACAATTGTGGAAGCTAGAACACATTCTCCCTGCCTCTCTGCCACTCCCAATCCATTATCTCCATCACTGACTTTGAATTTATTGTGACCGATAATCACCCCTGTGATATTCCATCTCAGTCCAAATCACTTCTGCACGAATGTTCATAAGCTACTGATGATGTCATGAATAGGCTTGTTTATATTGCTTTATATTTATTTGTACGTTCTCCCAGTATAATTATTCAGAAAGCTCCACAATATCAGAGAAATCTTTTGACTCCAGAAGTTGGTGGGCACTCAAAAAGTGTGACTGTGGAATGAATGAATGATGATTCTGGCATGGCCCCATAGAGACAGTTAGATATTTAACACTCCAGTAGGATACGTGTATGAAATGACATGAAGTATCATGTTTTTTTTAAATGGAGAATTAGCCATGGTCTGGATTATTAGATGCCTTTCATTGAAATAGATTTCAATTCTTAATAACAGGCTTTCGTATTCAGTTGTGCACATTTTGTCACATCTAGAAATGACAAGGACTTCAATCATGTGGGAAAGAACCATAATTTGAAGAAGGGGAATCCATTCCAAAATTTCCTTTTGATTTAAAAATGTTAAAAATAGAAACGGACAGAGTGATTCATAAGAAATCTCACCAATGGAAGACAAATGCTAAAATTCTGTCCATTTTACATATTCTGTCTCGTTTCTAGACCCAAGTGAGACAGTCGTGTTTTCTGGCTGACACGGAGATCTCCTAGCAGAGACAGCCTCCCTTACTCAGCAGAAACCACTGCACGGCCCAGACCGTCATGACAGTGACTGGGGAAGAGGAGAAGCACAATATGGAAAGTCTGCTCTATAAAGACCTGTGCAAAAGGGTGTGTTCTTCCTGTTACATATGTTGCATTTTTTTTCATTTTATAAACAGCATTAATTATGTATTTCTTCTTTTCTACTACATTCTTATAAATGGAATAAATCTGTACTATTCTACTTAATCCTTTTCAAATAATATGTACAAAAAGTTCAGTCCCAAATCTTGTTACTCCAGTCTTTCCTTGCTCATTATTTCAAGTTATCGAGATGTACTCATATTAGTTACCAGAGGTAGACTAATTATTCATATAGAAAAGAATAAAAGATTTTGAATATTGTAATAACAATACACACACTATAAATTTACTATATCACTTAAGAAAAGGTTCTCCAGAATGAGAAGACTCATGAACCAAAGTCTTAATTAATTAAATATGCTTACTGCCAGTAGGTATCAGAATAATTTATTTCTGGTAAGGGTTGAATAACAAAGAATAGTCAACTGTATTAGACAATGTAATTGGTGAGAGATTATTTTGATTAATTACTTTCCTTTAGAAATGTCTGTAAACCCCCCAAAAGAAAAGCTTATTGAATGCTAATAACAATCAGTCCATTTATGACTGTAGTTCTGAAGGTGAGCGTTATCAGAATATATGAAGGAAAATAGCTTACATGGTCAATACACCCTAGTAAAAAAAGATTAAAATCCTCGTTCTGATATTTAGTAACTGTAATCCAGGGCAAACTACCAAACCTGTCTGAGATTTAATTTCCTCATCAGTAACAATCTGGCTAATAACACTCAGTTCAAAGAGCTGTTGAGGGGATTAAGTAAGATGATGAATATGAAACAATTTGTAGTGTTTGGCAAACAGAAAATATATAATAAAGGATGGCCATTACTACTGTTATAACTATTACAATCATTGTTTTCTTTTCCATTTATAGAAATGAGAATTTAAGATTATTGTACTGAGTTTAATAGTCACCCTAATTGAACAAAAAAATAAAGTTTGTTATACTTTACAATCACTTTTAGTAAGCAGAATGTGCCACTGTTTAGTGTCTAATGTTTACCTTGACAATTGTAAATAAAGGCATCTAAAGTGGCAACTATTACATATGCAAATAACATAGAAAGCACTCAATATATGGCAGTTATTTTTCACTGCAGAGTTACAAATATGGTTTGAAGTAAATGTGTTTATGTGTAAAGGCACATCTGTAATTGAATTTTTCTTCTCAGCATTCTAGTCTCAATCCTGTCAAATGCCACAGTTAGCCCAGTCACCTTCACATTCATAATCAGTCCCTTCACCAACTCCTCACTGTCACCCGAATGTCCGTTCCTTTCTGGATAGAGTTCAGACACTCACCCTTTCTTCCTAGAACTAATATAACATCATACCAAATCACCTTTTTTACAATTACAACTGAAGTTGGGGGAGGAAATTGTCCTTTCTCCCTTTCTCCTCTCAGAAATTACCCAAAAGCAATGGGAGTTCCAGAAGTGGAGCACAAACACAATCTTCCCCAACAAAGATGTCAAAAGCCATGAACCGCACAACAGGTGGAAAGCTGCCCAGAATGACGCGGTTCAAACAGGGGTACGGGTGGCAGCAGCACGAGGATCCTCAGACGGGGCAGGCAGAAGGGCTTCTCCCAGGGGAAGAGTGTGCCCTTGTGTGAGGCCCCAAATCCCTGACTGCAAAACCTCAGGGGCGTCTGTGTGCCGGTGCTGCCGATTCCCTGTGCCTCGGGAAGCACAGAATAAAGTCCTAGGTAAGAGATCAGACAGAAGGCGCCTTCTCCCGAAGCAGTCCATCTGACGAAATCGTGTCTGGGAGGATTATCGAAGTACACTGGCTGGTACACATGAAATCTTTTTTTTCTGACTACGTAATTCATTTATTTTCACAAAGTAGAGTGGCACTGAATGCTGAATTTTCCATAAACATCCTAAAACAAAGGTAACCTTTTACAAAAGGTAAACATTAAAAAAAAAAACCTCTTTCTTTTGCTTTAGACTCAAATTTCAAGGCAATATATATATTTTTTAAATGGAATCTTGTGGTTTGATTCCCAGTCAGGGCACATGCCTAGGTTGCAGGCTGGTTCCCCGCAGGGGACACAGGAGAGGCAACCACACATTGATATTTCTCTCCCTCTCCTTCCCTTCCCTCTAAAGATAAATAAATAAAATCTTTAAAAATGGAATCTACATCATACTTTCTAAATGAGAACTTACCTGAAGATTCAGTATTATGCATATATTCGTGACGCTATTTTCTTTTTTAAATTTTTTATTTAGTTATTTTGCAAGTACAGTTTTTTGTCTATTTCTCCCATCCCAGCCCTCCCCACCCAGTGCTCCCCACCTCCCTCCCATTTCTACCCCCCTTAGTTCTCATCCCTGTGTCCTTCTTATTTGTTCCTCCAAATCCCTTTGTTTTTTTAAAAAATTTTATTTAGTTATTTTTCAAGTACAGTTTTTTGTCTATTTTTCCCATCCCAGCCTCCCCCGCCCCTTGCTCCCCACCTCCCTCCCATTTCCACCCCCCTTAGTTCTCGTCCCTGTGTCCTTCCTATTTGTTCCTCCAAATCCCTCCCCCTTTTTCCCCTTAACTTCCCTTCCCTCTCCCCTCTGGTCACTGTTTTTCATTAGGAAAAAGTCCACATGTATTCTAGAGAGCAGTGTGTATTAGATGAGCAGAAGTAACTAATTATTATAGGATTTTTGGTGTACTTTCTTGAATATTTTAATTTTGTATTATATTCTTATACTTTTAATACTTTTGACAGTTATTTAAACTTAAAAGTTACTTTATATGTCAGGATATTCTAGATTTGGAAGTATTAAAATGAGGTACAACTTCAGCCATCTGAATCCAAGAAGGAAATCAGTGGTTTAATATCTTTGTTGCATTTATAGGACAGATTGATACATGGAAATGTATTGATGTATCAATACATCAATGTATTGCATCAATACGTGGAAATGATAATAAGAGGAAATGCCTTTTATTGAGCATTTCCATCTCTACACTGGATTCACAAAATACGATGCTTGAGGAGAGATTATATAGCGGTCTTTACCTGAATGTTAATTACCTCGAGGAAAGAAGCTAGGTAGACAACTTTTACATTTGAAATAATACACAACAAAACACTGTGGTTGGGTCCATTTAATTGGTACTATTTTTAACAGTGTATTATTTAACATACAAAAAAATCAGGAAAACCACAAATTCTCTTATCAAGAGTATGTTTCTGGCCTTAGGACAGAAATATCTTTGTCTAACCGTAGTGATTTATTCAATAAAGGGGAACCGGGTGCCCCTGTGTCCCAGCCAGAACTTGTACTCAGCACTGGGACGCAAACAGGATTGACGACAGCAGGAGACCCAACCCTCAAGGAGTCCAAGTTCTAGTCAGATTTCTCTAGGCGGACTGTTCCCCTTGTGCTATGTGATCTGAGAGGTGAGACAGAAAGTCCATCGCCCCCAGACCTCTTCTATGGCCATCGACTCCGGAAGTTCCTTAAGGCTGAAGCCTTTTATCCATCCCAGCAGTACGATTTTATGCAAGGTGCTTTGGTTATAGTACATATGTACTAAATATTATTTGATGGACTGATGGTTAGATGAATAAGTGAATATTCCCTTTTTGGGTTTCATTTTGAAAAAGCAGGTAAACGAGACACCTTTTGAAAATGTAAATGCCCTAGGAGAGATAAGACATTAGTTATGAATAAGACTTGATATGGTAGTGCGATTTAATTTAAAAGCATGTGTGTCTACTCGTGTGTATCTTGTATTCTTTGGGGATCAAAGTATTGAAACACCACTAAGTGTAAATTCACATGGTTGAAGTAGGACTGTCAAAAGGACAAGACTTTGAAATATGGAGAATGTACAGGGAGGGCAAGAACTGTGTGAAATATCGATCAAAAGGAAGTTCTGGGTGCCTGGCCAAGAGCGGAAAGGCTTGTGCTAGCAGGAGGGTATTACTGGTAAATAGTATGTAAAACTGAGAAGGGCAGGGCCTCCTATGGAGGAACGTCACCCATTTCACATTTCCTGGAGGCTGGCTCTTAAAGTAAGAATTGAGTCTGCAACAGGTGCCTTTAAGGTGGCCTCCGGGTTAGGAGGTCTGTACGCTGGCACAAGAGAAAACCAGAGCTTTCTACAGTCTCACTTAGGGCTGGGGACATCAAGATGCCACCTGCAACTTTGCTCCAAAACACAAGGGAGCATGTCCACCAGACCCTTGGCCTCAATTTTTGGGTGACGGACGAAGGGAAACACGAAGGGAAGCACTCTGGCCAGTTCTGATGGACTCTCCCTGGGTGACCAGAGTATAGGCGCACATTGGTTTAGTTCGGTGATCTTGCAACTTGTGCGGCTCAGGAACTGAGAAGTCATGCGTCTAATGGGATCCCTCTTTCAATTATCCTCACTTCCTCGGTGAAGCCTTGCCTCACTTCTCCAGGCAGAATGAGTTGCTTCCTCTTTGGGGCCTTCACTTACTACGTTGTACTGCAATTATCTGGGAGTTCTCTGAGGCAGGGGTCTTGAAAGAAGCTATCATGTGTACAAGGACAATATTTGAAGTATTAATCAATGTACTTAATGGACTTCCTCCCTTGGCATTTCTTACTTTGCAAATCTACTCCTCCCCCCTGCAGCCCCCTTCCCCGGCACTGGGACCAAGGATATGCTACACTTTCTGCCCTTAAGGTAAGGTTATGAATTGGGAATGCAAAAAGAAGGCAAAACAAATACTTAATTCTTGATTTTACATTAACATTCCCATGCTGAGGTCTAAACAACAGTTCTGGAGAATAACATTAAGTAGGTTTTTCTCAACAGACTCCCTACTTACAACCTTCCTTTCCCCCCTCCACCAACTGCTGGAAAAAAAAAGTCTGTAGGCTGAGGGAGGCAAGTTAGAGAGACCAGAGATACTCATAAGAAGATGTCCGAGGCTGAGAATTAGGAGAAACAGGGCCATAAAGAGACAGTTAGATGGGAGAATGACCCTGGTTTTTGGCCTTTTCTTCTAGAACCCAGGGAGCAGCAGCTTTCCAGGGGCTACTGTGGCCAGCAGGGTTGCTGAGGAAAATAAATCACTTATGTTGGAAGGACTGCAAACAAGTTTGCGGAGTTTTCTCAGGTTAAAAAGCAGCATAGGAGAGTGAAGAATTTTCCAGAGGCCCTGAGTGAGAGGAAGCTACCTGGCAGAGGCAGCGTGCAGGTGGGATTCCATCACACCAAGGGGCCCCTGCAGTGCACAGTGGCGTGAACAACGAAGTGTGTCAACAGATGGGAACTCAACGCAGCACACACCAGCTCTGTCAGGTGATCACTAAGAACCACGCAGGACAATGTTCTTTTCAGAGGATGCCAGTATGGCCATGCATCAACTGAGAACAATCCAAAGCACCTTAGAACTTAAGTATTACTCATAAGATAAAAAGGGGGAACTTAAAATTTAGTGAATGACAGTGAACTCAGTAAGAATCCTGAGGTAAATGAGTTCAGTTATAGAGAAACAAAGAATAATAATAATGTCAAAAACTTATATATTGCTTACAAGGATTACTGGGGATGAATTAAATCACTTCATTCTCTATGTGGTACGTACCTACCATTCTCCTACCTATAGACAAGGAAACTGAAAACCGGCACAGTTAAGCAACTTGCCCGCGATGCCCAGCTGACCCAGTGGTAAGGGACGGATGTGGCATTCAACGCAGGGAGTCCTGCTGCAACTTGTGCCTGAACATCACATACCATCTGGCACATGTGGGCAATGGGGTGGCCGACTGCCTTGCCTTATGTAAAATTTTAAATATATGATCAATGTGTGAATAAATGAATGAGTAAAGTGTTGTGTCTTGGAGTCCTTGTACTTGATACTACAATTCACATTCACTTAACACAGCTCTTATGCTACATTACAAGTTTAAAAGGGGCAAGATTGTTCTAACACATTTTAAAATAAATGCCTTCTAATAAACATTTGGGTTAAGAAATGAATGTGTCTTATTGTCGCTGCAATTTTACTTAAGAAATTCCTACTGAATCGTCTTTCCCTGGCCCAAGTCAGATTGTGAGATATTTTGTTTAAGTCTTCCATACTTTTATTCATTTCACGTACTATAATTACGTCCTATTTGGTCATAGTGCTTTTTAATCCTTACCTATCCAAGTAATCCACATGTTAAGACTCCATGGTTCCTAATATGCACCTACTCTATTATATAAAGAATTTTTAATATTTTGATTCCTTAATGTAAGAAGTATCCACTCACAGAACTGCTTATTTGATGGTAATTATAAAGCTAAAAAATAAGTTTAACCATGTAAAGCTTTGTTTTATTTAAATACCAAAGAAGTGTATGCAAGATAAACAGAGCCCCGAGGAGAGAAGTTTATGTGAGGCACAAAGGGACGTGACAGGTAGGGACCCCTCTCAAACACCCATGGCCTCTCCTGACCAGTTCTCCGATGTCATGTCAGAGAAAGCATGAGCTGGCCTTAGAGAGCGGTGATGCTTTAGACAAACACGGAGGGCAAAGGGCGGCACTGCAGGTGGGGAACAGAACAGAAACCAACGCACTGAGTTGGGAAAAAAGCAAAGTAAGCATACTCTCCAACTGCTCGACACACACTCTTAGAGACACAGATTTTTGTTTGTTTTTCAGGTTCTAGAAAGTGAGAAGGGGTTGTGCAGCGGAGCGAGAATTGCAAAGCGCTGGCCGTGTTTTGTGGTCAGTAAGAGCAGAGCAGGCTGCCTGCCTCGGTGGAGTTGGTTACCACAGCACCAGCCTGGTCCCTGTAAGCCTCTGACTTTATGACCCCAGAGCCGTGGTTCTCAATCCTGCGTGACGCGGATCTTAAGGGAACTATCAAAAACAGCAACACCTGGGCTGCACCTCAGATCCGCAAAATCAGAACCCCTCAGGGTAGAGTTTGCACTGAGATATTTTCTAACGGGCAGCCAGCATTGAGCACTGCTATCTTATGAGGTGTTAAAATTGATAGATGAAGGCAATTCTATTTAAAAATTTTTTCTTGCAGATTAGTAGTTTTCAATCCCAGCCACACATTAGATTTGACTGGGATGCTTTAAAAAATGGACCGAAGAGCCCTAGTTTCAGAAATTCTGGCTTAATTAGCACTAGGGGGACAGGCATTCTTAATTTTTAAGAAACTCCTTATTTCCCCAAGCAACCAGATTGAGATCACTGATACAAGACAGCGAGAGCCACAGAAGGACTCTGAGCAAAATGGCGTGAAGAAGGTTCTGTGTTTGCATATGAACTACACTTGAACCCTAGATATTACCCTAGATAGGAAGGTGCTGAGGTCGGAGAGGAGAAGGCTATGAGAGTAGTCCGGGTGTACATCAGTGAGGACTGGAGCCGGAAGTATGGCATAGCAGGAACATTCAGCAGTATGACATGAACGAGAATTCATGAGACAGACACACAGTGTGAAGATCTACATAATTGTTACATATTAGCATAATTCACACACAGTTTCCAAATTTCACATTGGCCCTGAAACATCCCGAAACCTGACATCAAGCTACCTGAGTGGTCTAACAAACAAGTAACCTTAACCGAGAATTTAGTTTGAAGTAGTGCTGGACTGGAAACTCCCGTAGACTTCTGAGAAAGACAAATGCATATTTCTCTGGAGAAATGCTGGTACAACTCAGGCAATTCTTAAAGAATTCCCTTTGGTAAAGTTCCAAAAAATATGGGCTCATGGTCGAAATAAAAAGATACACAGGAAACAAGGCACTATGAGCAAAGAGATAAAAAGACAGCGGACCCTACAAAGGTTCCCTATATTGGAACGATTGAACAGGGAATATTAAAGTAGTGTGTCTGAAGTATCTTCAGAAAGACGAAATTACATGAAGAGCAAGGGACTATTAAAAATTACCAAACAATTTTGAAAAAGCAACAAAAATAAGTTTAAGCAATAAGAACATATAATGATTGAAATAAAGAATTAGTAAACTCAAACAGAAGACAGACCTGAATAAATTAGCTAGGATCCAGTATATAGGGTAAAAAGATGTGGAAAATATAAAGAAAGGTTAAGAAATAAAAAAGATTAAGAGATGGATCAAGATACAGACCTAAAAGGTGAGGAGAGAGAATGAGGCAGAGGCAATATTTTAGATATAATAGTGGATATTTCCCAGCAGTGATGAAAGCCCCCAGTTTAAAGATTTTAAAGTCTAACAAATCCCAAGTAAGATTAAGAAAGAAATCCATTCCTACAGCCTAGTGAAAAAAAAGCACACCAAGGACAAAGACAAGATCTTTAAAGTAACCAGAGAAAGAAGTCTGATTATGTGGCTTGTCAATTGCAAAATAAAGCTGAGAGAATGTAATCTCAACCTAGAATTGTATATTCAGGAAAAAAATCTCCAAAGAACAATAGTTAAATAAAGATATTTTCAGATGAATTTGTCACCAACAGTTTCTCACAAAAAGGAATGTTGAAGGGGATTCCTTCAGGCGGAAGGAAAGGTCTGATGTGCAAGAGGGAATAATTATCAAAGAAAAAGGTAAACATACGGGTAAGTTTGTATGTTAAAATCATTAGAGTAATTACTTAAAAGCATCAAAATAGCTTGTAAGTTTTAAACAAGTAGACTGATATACGGAATGAAAGAAATTTCAAAAATGGCAATTGTGTGTGGTAGGTTTCTGCAGTGAGTTTTTAAAAAACGTCCTCATTTGCACTTTTCTATATTGCTTAAAGCATTTTTAATGAACGTGTAATGTTTACAAAAAGGTTGCATATCATTCTGTCTTTGCACTGCTCCTTGTGACACTTATCTCAGCAAATTTTATTTGACTAATATCTGTCGGAAGCTCAGAGCAGGCAAGGACTGTGTGCGCGAATTTTTCCTTACTGCTTTATCTTCAATATTAATTCACTACCTGACATGTAGTATATGCACACGAAGTAAAAACTGAATGAATGGCTTCATACTGACTGCATGTGCAACTTGTGTTAGGTTGAATAATGTCCCTTTCCCTCAAAAGTCACCACACCCTCGGAACCTGTAAATGTTACCTTCACGGGAACAGATGAGTTCCCAGATGTAATTAAGGATCTTGAGATAGGAAGACTATCCTGGAATACCTGGGTGGGCCCTAAAAGCAACTACATGTATACTAATCAAGAGGGAGGCAAAGAGAGGTTTGACACAGAGGAGAAAAAGGCACATGACCCCAGGGGCAGAGAATGCAGCGATACAGCCAGAAACCAAGAACTGCTGGCAGCCAACTGAAGCTCAGAGAGGCAAGAATGATTTCTTCCCTAGACCCTTGGAGGAGATGAGGCCCCACTGACATCTCCGTTTTCACCTCGTGATGCCAATTTCAGACTTTTGGCCCCAGGACTGTAAGAATAAATTTGTCATTTGTAGGCTGTCAAGTTTGTGGTCATTTGTGATAGTGGCCACAGGAAGCTACCAGAGAGTGAAAGTGAAGACGAACCAAGCAGGATAATCATGTGGAGCTGAGTGTGAGAGAAATAAATGCACCACTGACAGGTAGGAGTGTAAAATAGTTTAGGGAAAAAAGCAGTAGCTTGAGTTTAGACGTGTTATGATTTAGTAAATGGCCTGGACCCCGGGAACATATGCAGGCAGTTACACCTGCCCCCATTCTCAGATCAGACTGGACTGTGCCTTTCCCTTGGACTTCCTGGAAGCTACCCCACAAAGCCATCCGGCACATGTTTGGGGTAACGGGCCCATTAGGATCACAGACTTTCTGCTGAAGACAACAGAAAGAATGTCCAGCATTAGGTTTAGGGATAATGAGGTGATGTGAAACACGCAGATTACATTGCATGCCCATTACAATGGCTAATCAAGAGTTTGTCTATATCTAGTACTTGGTACAGTGCTGGCTTAGAAGAAGCTCAATAGCATTTTTAAATGAATAAACAAGAAGGAAGAGTTACTACGTATTGTCCTTAAAAGTGATCTTCCTGTTTCTTAAAAGGTTAAACATAAATTTATCAGACAACTCAGCAATTCAAGTCTAGGTATCTGCCCCAGGTCAATGAAAATGCATGTCTGCACAAAGACTTCTACGCAAATGCTCAGAGCAGTATTATTCACACTGTCAAAAAGGAAAACAATCCAAATGTCTAACATGATAAACATGATACACGAATAAACAATGTGTCATACCCATACAGTGGAATGTTATTCAGCTTTAGAGAGGGACAGGCTACTGCCACACCAACCAACCTCAAGAGCACTGTCCTAAAGGAAACAAGCCAGACACGAAGACTGTACTTACGTTACGATTCCACAGGTATGAAATATCCAGAAAAGGCGTATGTATGGAGAGAACAACCAAGTTCGTGTTTGTCTGGGGTTGGAGTGTAAAGAGGGATTGGCTGCAAAGGGGCACGAGGACCCTTCCTGGGGTGACGGACAGGTTCTAAAACTGAATTGAGATGATAGTTGACAACTCTGCACACTTATGAAAAGCATCGTATTATATATTTAAAATGAGGGAATTCTGTAATATATAAGTTACATGGCGTGAAAACTATTTTTTGGAAAAGTAATGTGCTTGAAAACACAAAAATTACCAAAGTAAAAAAGTGCATTTTACCAAATCATCTTTGATAAAACAACACCACCACCACCACGATGTAACTGTAAGTTTGTGTGTACACACACACACACGCACGCACGCACGCACACAATATACCTCCTGCTGAAGCAGCACTGCCATTCCTAAATGAGGGCTTTGACAGCCATCTTGTAAAAAAATGGAAATAATTGGTGCTATTGACAGTGTGGTTCTTGATGTAAGCGCCTCGAAAACCATTTTTCCACCCAGGTTTAGTAATGCCCTAACGCTCGTAAAAATGTGAAGGGACATTTGGTAGCCTTTTATAGACTTCATTTACAGGGCAGATGCTGCTCCTTCGAAGTGTTTGCTCTGTAGCTCAGTTCCATTTTACTGTACAGTATGTACTTGTTTTGGGTAGGCTGAAAATGAAGACGAAAAAAGACAGCTTTATTTAGCCATTTCTTTTCTTTTTCTAGGAGAGTTAAGAAAAAATTGGTTTTAACCAATAAAAGATAGTAGGCAAAAGTAACAGTCCAGTGTGAGGGAATGAAGTTCTCTGTATTCCTTACTAATAATCATAGCTAATGTTTATTTAGTGCTTACTGTCTGCAAGCAACTGCGCTGATTTACATACATCATCTTCTCTCATCCTCAGAACAACCCTACAGTGTCATTAACAGCCTCCCCATCATGCAAATACGAAAACTGAAGTTGGAGTGTCAGTAACTTGTCTGAAGGCAGAAGGCTGGAAGCTGACAGCCAGGACTCGCATAGGGACCAGACTTCCTATCCTATTGCCACAGCAGGTCATAACTGCTGCCCACGGAATTCGTATACATTTAATGTTGAAAATCAGGAAACTTAAAACTGTAATTTTTAAAATTGAATACCCATTTTTTAAATGTTTATAGGAATTAAACATATCCATGCTGATAACTCCCAAATTTCTCTATGCAGTTCTGCTTGCTCATCTGAAAAACAGACTCACAGATCTAACTTTCAATTCAACTCTCCTCTTGTCTAAAAGTTATTTCTAACTTAATATGTGTAAATTCCAACTCTCTAAACCTTCTCCCTGCAAAGCGTTTTCCATCTCAGTAAATAACACCTACACTTATCCACTACAGCCAGGACCTTGAGGACATATCCTGACTGATTCTTACATCCTTCGCTGTTCCTGCCCGGTCGAACTACCACCACCTCTGTCTGGGTGATTGCAGTAGCTGTCTGCATCCATTGGGGTAAGTTGGCCGCATTTAAACAGTGGATTAAACTGTTTAAGTGGGAGTACCAGGCAGGTGAACGGGTCATAAGGGCAGCACTCTTCCATGCATTCGAGGCCCCCAGCCAAAGGAGGCATTGTCCTCTCCAACAAGGGGCTTCAGTGTTTTCCTTGCCCAAAGGGAAAGACAACATGGGGAGCATAGGTGGGACATTTTCAGGCCCACCTGGAAGGGGCCCACATCCCTTCTGCTTATATTTATTGCTTAAAACCCAGTCACACAGCCACACCAACTGTAATGGAGCCTGGAAAATGTGGTCCAACAGGGTCTTCCATACCTCCTCATTCTAAACTTCTGAATTTCAGTTGATAATTTTGAAATTGAAGAAACAATTTCTCCTTCAGAAGAGTTCTTATTAAAAGCAGCACAGGTGAAAACAGGCAGTTCTGTATAGAATCATATCTAATTTCAGGGTGAAAATACCTTTCTAAAGGAAGCGGCCATAAGAGATGCCACCTGAAGCAGTAATTTCGTGCTAAATCAGATGGTAAGAGGCAATATACATGGTACTAACAGAGATTTACTAGAATGGCATTTTCTAAAGGAGTATTTGAGGGCCTGGTTTCATTTACATACCAGGAAACAATTTGGGGAGGAGGTGAAAATACATATTGAATCATGGAGAGCTCATCAATTAAAGGAGAGTTGTACTTTTTATTTTCAATTTTTTGGATGGGAGGAAAATGAAGCAAGAGCTCTCAACTAAGTCTGTAGAAGTCAATCAATTATTTCCACATTAAGAATAGTTTACAATATGTGTGTAGAGGGAGAAGAATTATAGTGATTTTGATTTTGATATTGAGGGACAAAGTATTTTAGGGGCTAATGGTGATAAAAGCACTTTCCTCTCTGTGTCCCACATAGAAAGTGACCGGAGTGAAGGGACTGGTAGGAAGTGACCGCAGTGCAGGCAGCATGTAAAGAACAGGATTCTGGGTAATTGAATTTTTCCTACTCTGTAAATACCCCTCTTTTACCATAAAGGCTCTTTAAAGAAACAAGAAAACAAAGCATTCAGAAGGGGCTTGATACATTATTTATGAACTTATCAAGTGAAAAAAAAACATCCACTCAGACATTTTGATAAAAACTTTCAATGAATGTATCTAATTTTATTAATATTTTAAAAGGCCAATTACGACTAGAAAGTTATTGTTTGTTAAACTGCTTCACAGCATTCTGAGAGCAGAATGTTTACAAACCACTTGGAATCACTTTCCCGAAGTTTCAGTTTCTGAAGGTCAAATAACTATGTAACTGCTTAATAAAGAAGCAAAGAAGTACCTCTAAATATATCTGCCAGCTCTGATGGGCTTATATTCTGCTCCTTAGGTGAGGTATTAGCAAAGCTTATTTATTTTCATTTCCAAGGCTTTTATTTGCTCGTTCCCTTGTGGTAAAGCTGATTTCCATGATGATTCCCTTCTTAATTTAATACCCTTTTTACTCATCATATAGACATAAGAATTTTCCATAAAATAATGAAATCCTTGCAAAGGAAATGAAGACAACTCAGAGAGTAAAGTAAACTAGCTCTTTTTTCAATTAATTGATCCACTGTCATGTGCATGTAAGATTTTTTTTAAACCTAGGAAAATAAGGTTAATTAACATAAAAAAGCCTCACTCCTCTAGATGCTGAATTTTGTATTTTACCCATGCTGCCTTAAGTGCCTTGATTTCCCAGTAATGACCTAGTTCTCCTAATGAGGAACATTAACCCCTGGCTATAGCTGTCCAGGACTTAATTGTCAACTGCTGTTGAAATAGAGGAGTTTGCCGATCAGCAGGTATGCGGTATATTAACTCATGTCATTTCAACCCATAATAAATAAATCTGTTGCTAAGGCAACAGGAAGATCAGCTCTATCAGTATTCTCCACCCGCCCCACCCCCACTCCCACTCCTCTTTTGGAGGAGGCTGCCTTTCACACCAAGCTTGGGGAAAAAAGAAGGAAATTAACTACATGTAACCATAATTAGAAGTAACATCATTTCTCATCTTAGAAACATATCTAAATTAATAAAAAAGGACAGCAAAGAGAGAAATGCTTTTGCCTAAGATCATGATAAATTATTTCCTTCAACAGGAGATAGGCACGGTGAGGTGCACATCTGAGCAGGAACAAATCTCAAACATTTCGGCTTTGTGTTTCTGAAATTTCCCCTTCTTTTGTTTAACCAACAAATGACTCCAGCCTGAATAGTGCTGAGATAGCTAATTAGTTGCACAGCCAATAAAGATTATACGAAGGAAAAAAAACCTTACATAATTTATAATAGTTATTCCGACACTACCTTAGGACTCTTTGGTGTGATGGAGTAAAAAATAAATAAAAAATAAAACTCTGGACACTGAACCTTAGTCTGGGAAACCTAGACAAGCCACAGGATCTCATTCATTTAGGGTTACAAACTGGAGTTTAGAAAGTAATTTCAGTGGGTTGTTTAAAAATGATTCGCACATCTGGATTATGGCAGCGGAGTAGGTGAAAAAGTAACCTACAAGAATATCCCATTCTTGTATTTTTCAATGATAACTAAGAAATTATTTTGGCTTTAACCAGTTTGAGCCTTTCTTCCCAAATACCATAATTTAATTGAATACTTGTCTATCACCCTCTGTTAAAATAAATTATTCCATTTTAACAAAGTCCGGAAGGATTTGTATTTACAGTTCCTGTAAAAAAATTTCATCTAAAAATCCCCCAAACAAACAAAACGTATGTTTTGTGAAAGCAGTGCTGATTTCAGGACCATCTCTCTCTGTCATTTGGTGAATTGAATTCCTCTATATTTTCACTGTCTTTCTTCCCAAGATGAGAAATCTGAATTCAACGGGACTTTACTTAGCCCGAAAGAGCCAATCACCAAAGAGTCACCTCATCACATCAACTGAGCATTCCCAAACAATCAAACAAAATTTTCTGTCTGTATCTTGGAGGACCTTAGGATCTAAACCAAATCACACCATTTAAAACAAGGAATGAGTAGGGCTAGAAAACAGTGCAGAGACTAAAGTTTTTTTTTTTATACATGTATGAGGTGAGCTAGATTGCACAGGTGCCCATGGTGCATGCAAATGCACAGCCAGGCGAATTCATACAACACCAGAATTTAAATCAGGGCAGAGGTCTGTGGAAGGCAGAGGATTCGAGGGCATTTCTAAAGAAACACAATTGTAACTACCATCTCTGAAAGATAGACATCACTGAAAGATAGACAATTCTATACATTAAGAGCAACGGGGGGGATATTAGTTCTGAAAAATGGAAGAAAGAATGGGCAAAATAGAGAGGTCAGGTCAACAGGGGTGGTGTAGAAAAAGGGTTAGTGACTAGGAAGAAGCATAGTTAAACATACACAGCTGTATACATGACAAATATCTGTAACAAAGAGGTAGATAATATATCTACCCACTCATCCATCCATCCATCCATCCTTCATCCACATCACCTAGCTAACTGCTTGCCAACTCACTCATCCATGATCGGTTTGAAGTGACTAAGTCTGGTGTAAGGACTTGATCAAGAGCTGTGATGGAAAGAAGCAAAGACAGACATGGATCTTGAAGAGGTAAAGATGACTATTATAAGTATCCCACAATCAAACACCATCTTTTGCAGCAATTACTATATTTAAGAAATGAGTCAAGTTTAGAGACCGTTTCAACCCTATTAAGTGGGAAAGGGTAACAAGAGTTTTAGTTCATGACATTCTAGAGAAAGCAACACCAAGACAGTTAAGGACCATAGGTGGGAGTTCTTTAATCTGACACGGTGCATTAGGAAATTAAAAATAGCCCAAGAACCATTGAAAAACTAAATGTTGAATCTCTTTTTTCCCATATATTTAACAGTTTGGAAAATAGCAAGGCATCTATGGATGAAATTTTGGAAATTATAAATGATATTTTGATAAGACTAATTTTTTTGGCTATGAATTTCCCAGAGTTTATCTTCTTACTGATTAAGAATCCTGAAATAGATTTCCAGAGTTTCATCTGGTGAATCATGTTAGAAGACAAAGTAAAACTATTTGGTGATATAATACATAATAATTTAAGCCAGGTGTTTGATTAAAGCTCTTCGAAGCTTCTAGTAAAATCCTATAGAGTTTTTTGCTTTTTAAATGACAGAGTTCACTTGAAATTCTTCAAGGAGAAAACCAAAATAAAACAAGAAAGAAAAATACCTCATCCCTCCCTTCAAAAACAAGAAAATGAACAAACACCAAAAACAAACAAAAACACCTCCAAGCAAAGAAATGTGACTGAAGAGAACTTAACCACTGCACTGGGAATGACTGCCATGGACCGGAACCCTTGGGTTCCTGTGAGCTCTGACTACCCAGCTGGTAAACACGGAACTGGTTAGGCCAGTGACTTTCAACTTTTTTCATCTCATGGCACACATAAACTAATTACTAAAATTCTGTGGATTACCAAAAAATACATTACATTTTTTGCTAATCGACAAGAAAAGTAGGTATAGTTTTCATTCATTCATACCAGATGGCTATTGTTGTGTTGGCTATTGTCATTGTTTTATTTGACAAGGAGGAGTGTTCAACTTTTTAGCATCTCTGTGCCACACGCAGAGAAGAAGAGTTGTTTCTGGTTACACATTAAATACATCACAACTCATAATCACGAACAAAATCTCATAACGTCTTAAGAAAATTCATGATTCTGTATAGGGCTGCAGGTTGAACACCCCAAAAGATGAAAGAGGTCAGTGCCCCTGAAATAGTCAGATATTGCCTGTTTTAAACATTCCTGAAGCACACTGGGTGAAAATCGCTGGGTTAGATTATCTCTTTCAAAGAGCAGTTGCCCATTCTTCCCAGTCCATCTCAAATGAGCTCACTTGTAATAATTCCAGGGCAGACATCCCTAACATTGAAGACACTGAACTGTGACAGTGGCCAGGGCTACTGGAACGCATGCATGGGATCATCTTTACAATGAGGACCAGTAAGATGGTTCTCACAGGTCTGAGGAGGCGCTGGCGGAGTGTGTTGAGAGGCAGATGGCCAGACCTCAGGACCATCTTTTCCGGAACTGTAATTCTGTGAGGATCGTTTCTCCCTTAAAAAAATAGATTTATACATAACACTGAAATAGAACAAAGGCACTAACCCTTTGCCTCTCTCTTCACATCCTGCTGTGGAACCTGAAGGCTGCCCTTTAAAAGTATTCTGTCCTCAGGTAATGGCCAGTAAAGCCTAAATAAATTAAGAAAATCTATGCACCAAGTTTTTTTTCCAAGTTATGTGGGCAAAAGAAAACCAAGATAAGTTACTTTGGCCTGAAAAGCATATCATCCAATCATCTAACACACATCCGTTCAGAAGGCAGTCATCAATTTTGCTTTCAAAGCTGTAGTTTTAAATCTCAGAGTCAAAGGATGAAAAAAAAAGTAATTTATTTTACTCTCAAGTAATAAAGCATAATTTTCCATTTTATATCAATCATTTGTTTTCAGTTAGAAATCTCTAAAGTTTCTAAAAATATAGCTTGTCAAATTCTTTCAATATTATATTTTATATGATTTACCTAAGTATGCTTCAAATCTGTCTTTATTTCTCAATGAGTGGAGCTTTTCCTTTCCAAATTTACACTGTTAACCATAATCAACATTACATGAATTGTTTTACTGCTTCTTTATGGAAAATACTGCGAATAGCATAGAGTTCATAAATAGTCATTCCCGTTCAAGTGAAAAGCTCTGACAATTTCCTCACATTCCAAGTGATGAGGTAATGGCAGGACTTATAACTACAGGTTCTCTCACAATTTCAAACTCCTGACTATGCCTCACTGCCCACTTCCACTTCATTTATCTTAACCAGAATACACCCACTTATGGGCTACTCGTAGGGGCTTTTAGATCAGAACAGAATTTCTAATATCACAGGTCTCTTTCCTATGGCTTCCGAACTTACTGAGCCATGTTGAGGCAAATCCTTTTTGGTCTGAGAAGGTTTTCTTATACACGATGAACACTTGTTTGGCACTTCAAGTGCCAAATCTAAATGTTAATACAATAACATTCTGTGCAAGAAAAATAGTCTATGAGAACTGAAACTCAGGCACTTTCAAAGGCTGATGGCAGACATTTTTACATATGGCATTATCGGTTCTTCTGACAGTCATTCTCCAGGGTGGTCTGTGAATTCCTGGGGGTGTTCGGGACCCACAGAGTGGGCACAAACTATTTTCATAATAATGCTAAGATGTGATTTGCCTTTTTCACTGCATGGACATATGTCTCATTGGTGAAAAAACCCTGACAAGTGAGACTGCCGTTGCCTTGGCGTGTTTCAGGCCACGGCACCAACCTGAACCAGCAGCCACTGTATTCTTAACCACCTGTCAGTTTCGCATAAGAGTGTCCTTGAAGAAGCATTACAGTGACTAATTTTATTAAATTTCATCTCTTCAAGAGGCACATTCTGTGTAATAGAACTGGGAATACATATACCCCCCCCCTTTGCACACCAAGGTATAAGGGCTGTCTTGAGGAAAGTATTCATGTGACTGTTTGAGCTGTGAGCGAAAATACCTGCCTTTTTCTCAAAACACCAATTAAAAGAACAACGGATAGACACACCATGGTTAATCAGGCTTGGGCATTAGGCAGGCATTTGCTCAAATATGAATCATGTGAACCTGTCATGCAAGGAAAACATTTGTTGCAATGAGCATAAAAAGTCATTGAGAGCTTTCAACTAAACTTAAACTCATACTTGTCAAGTTCCAGTGTGGTATCAAAGAAGAAGATCTACAATGATCCCAAAGTGTCATTACAATCTCCTTCCTTTTCCAAACCTGTATCTTTGTGAGGCAGAATTTTGTTCATAAACTTCTACCAAAATAAGACATTGCAACAGATTGAATACTTAAGCAAATATAAAAATCCAACTCTCTTCTACTTAGAAATAATAGATTTACAAAAATGTAAAATAATGTTGCCCTTATCACTAATTTTTTTTGTTTTGTAAAATATAGTTATTTGTCATAAAAATACACTGACATGTATTTGGTTCTTCACTGCTACTTTCAAATGATTTAATGTAGATTTTAAGACTTTTTCCTTAGTTTTAATTTCTAACATACAGTAAATACTGACAGGTATAATCCCAATTAGCAAAAGGTTTTAGGTGCGCCAATAATTTTTAAGAGTGTGAAAGAGAGCTTTGGTCGGGTAGCTCAGTTAGTTGGAGCACTGTCCTGATAGGTCAAGGCTGAGAGTTCAATTCCCCAACAGAGCACACAGAAAAATCAACCCCCCCAAAAAAAAATCAGTAACTTAAAAAAATGAGTCTTGGGATCAAAGAGTTTGAGAAACACGGCCTGGAGAGCGCTGTCTTCAGTGTCTTACACACTCATTTTTTTCTGTCCCTCCAGCAGTGCCTTTCGTGCCCATTATAATGAAGAGACCTTTACATAGAGGTTGGCACTAGCACAATGTTATAATATTTGTATAATGTTTAGAAAGAAAATAGTTTAAAAAGGGCATTGCCAATTGGATCTATTTTTTACAGGTCTTTCACTCTAAGTCATTGCTATTAACCGTGCCTTGCTATAGATGTTTATAACAAAACATTAAAGACTGGGTGGAAAGGAGAAAACAAATTACTCTGCGGAGAACCCAGCAACTCTGCTAAAATACTGTCAGTTATTTATCTACTGTCAGCAGAGGTTGCACACTATAATCCTTGACAAGCTCAGATTCAGAAAGAATGAAGAGAGGGGGCGAGCGTCGCATTTAAGGGCCTGTTCTCATGCACAGACATTTTAACACAGATTTAAAGCCAGAATGTATCTTCCAGAAAATGTCACTTTTGATTTTGATACATATCCTAGCAAGTAGGCTCTACATTTGGTTGACTTAGTACAAGATATGTTAGAGGCTAACACTATATTTTAGACCATTCATGATCCCAGCGTGGAACTAACACAATGAGGTCAGCCTCACTTCATTTTTAGAGCTGGCTACTGCAACTGCATGATTTCATGGGCATATTTTTTATGATAAGGAGGAGGGTTCTATTTTTGTTTGGTTAGGCAAGGTAATGACAGCCTCTAAGAATCCGGTTGCCCTCTCTAGTGTCCCTTTCTCCTTTATGTTTACAGGAGAAACAACCATTAATGCACTCTCCTGTTCTGAAATGCTCTCTGGAAAACATGTGGCAGCCAAGGCAAAAATGCAACAGACCGAAGAGCTTCCTGGGGTCAAGTCCAAAGATAATGCACCTTCAAGCAGGAAGTTTAAGTAGCTCATAATACTGACAAGAACATGCCCAGCACAAGGTTATGAGGGAGGCTCCAGCTCAGAAGGCTGAATAACGAATACACCTTGGTCATTTTAGCAGAAACCACGGTTTTCTTTACAATACAGCTCTTATTGGCTGGTCAATTACATGATTTCTACCCGTGTGATCAGAGGTCTAAATAAATGTGTGCTTGTAACTGGGGACGTT